>NW_003857746.1:0-1248 GCF_000181295.1 Otolemur garnettii | reverse complement strand
CACGTCACGGTTCAGAGCTTGACTCCAGAGCCAGACCACGTCACGGTTCAGAGCTTGACTCCAGAGCCAGACTGCCTCATGTTCAGACTAGCTGGGCTCTGAGTCCTGGCTTTGTCACTTACTAGGTCTGTGCATGGGCCAGTTAGCTTAATTGTTTTGTGACTTAGTTTCTCATCTATAAAAACAGGAATAAAAATATTCTCCCACAGGGTGGTGCTTGTGGCTCAAAAGGGTAGGGCACCAGTTCCATATGCCAGAGTTGGTGAGTTCAAACCCAGCCCCGGCCAAAAAACTGCAAAAAAAAAAAAAAAAATTCTCCCACAAATATGATTATGATGAAAATTAAGTGGGTTAATTTGCATACTGTGCTCAAAGCAGTTCTTGGAACATAGTAAGTTGAATATAAGTATTTGTGTGAAAAAAGTAGCTATTTTCCCCTCTTCTCACACTCCCACAAGACTACCTTGTTTTATATCCACGTTGGACATCTGGATAAGTCCTCGAAGTCCTACATGTTGTTGGGCACACATCCATCAGTTGTTGTTATTATGTATTATTAGTTTTTTTGGCATCTCCGATATGCCAGGTGCAGTTATACCATTATGGAAGACAGTATGAGAAGCAAGGTTTGGGATCAAACAGAACTTAGTGGCTTCTGGCTCAACTGTGTCCCAGCTTGGAGATTTGAAGCAAATAGCTTAACCTCTCATAGCCTTAGCTAAGTCACCCATGAGATGGAGATGAGGCGTCTTCACAAAAGCTGTGGTGAGGATGGAACCCATTCAGTGCATAAGGAGTTTAGCAAAGTGTCGGGATTTGCTAGAAACTCAGTAGTGAGAAGCTAGAGGACGTGGAGGAGGAAGACAAGTAGGAAGATCTAGGAGATGGTACCATCATTTGGTAGAAACCGGGGTCCCATGCCCTGGTTCGCACCCTCAGCCTGCCCTGGTCGGACCCTCTTCCTCCTTAGAGCCACATTCTCACTCCAGCTCCCTGCAGGTCTCTCACTGAGCTCTCTCACCGAGTTCTGCTCTTACCACCCTGTCTGCTGGACAGAATCAGATGCTGTGCTCCCAGGACTGCTAGTGGGAAGTCTCCCAAACATGACACATACCCTGAGATGCTGTTTGATCCTTCCCCCCATAAGCTAGCACAGTGACGTCCGTGGTGCCCCTCGTGTAACTGACTCGCCACGTCGTGCTTCCTCACACACACTCCCCGAATTACACAATCAGGGCACTTCTTCCT
>NW_003857745.1:0-1248 GCF_000181295.1 Otolemur garnettii | reverse complement strand
AAGAACAAGAATTATAAATTTTGCATACATTAAAACTCTCATTAAGTAGACATACAAGACATATGACGTTATGATTAATATTTCAGTGGAAAAAAGTTTATTGTATCAACTTAATGATCCTGCTGGCTAAAAAAAAAAAAAAAAAGATGTCCAGTTAAGTGTAATAGAAGCAGGAAACTAGGGAATTGACAGTAAAATCAACCACGCAAATAAAATAGGTCACACAAGTTTTTAGGCCACTATTCTATAAATATTTACATAAGCCATGGAGTTGTGATCACACTTAAAGCCTTTTCTGTTGTTTGTTTATAGGACCTTGCATAGTGTATATCCATAAAACTTAGTAGAAACAAAGCCTTGTAGAAATACATTCTGTGCCTGTCTGCATGGGCAGGAGGCTGATCTTTTTTGATACTTTGAAATTGATGACTTTTCATTGCATAACAAATAAGCAAAAATTAGAAACAGAAATTCTTCTAGAAATACAGGTTTTCTTTTTTAAAAAAATTTAATTTCCATTGTATATTGAATGAAAGAACGAATAGTACATGTGTGAAGGGAAGTGGTCTTCCCGGTTTCCGGCCAGAAATGAAAAACAAGTTGCTATTTTTGAAAATATTAATTTCTCAGATTGTTTTATTTATACTTTCTAAAACTGAAATGAATGCTTATATTGACATATTGATCTCCTACATAACAAAAAATGGGCAAATAATTGACAAGTGGCTATTTCAGTATGATAAATGGACCATTTAAAGATAACACTAATTAGAGAAGCAAAATGAACGCACTGATGCAGCTATCAGTACAACCACACTATTTAAACAGCATTTCACTTGTGTATAGTTTAATCATTTGAGGTTTAAAAAGTGATTGCCCTCATCCATAGATCTACATCTCTATTTTTGTGTCAGTACTATGCTGTTTGGGTTACTACAACCTTGTGATACACCTATGGATCAGAACAGAGAACCCAGAGATGAAACTATTCTCATATTCCCCTCTGATCTTGACAAAGCAGACAAAAACATATACTGGGAAAAATAATTTGTAAGCAAGAAACGGTGGTGGGAAAACTGGATAGTGAAATTTAAAAGACTGGAACAGGACCCACACTGTCACCACTCACAAAAATTAATTCATTATGTATAAGAAACTTAAATCTAAGGCATGAAATTAAAACAATTCTGGAAGAAATGTTGGGAAAACTCTTATAGACATCATATTAGAAAAGGAATTTATGAAGAT
>NW_003857744.1:0-1248 GCF_000181295.1 Otolemur garnettii | reverse complement strand
TGAGTAACTCAAGGGTTTGGAAGTATGGGATAGGAAGACTATTATCAAGGGAAATCCTATAGTTTCTGATCAAAATTAAAATAAGAAAGAAGGAAATCAGACACTCAGGTTTGTCTATGAAAGAGTTCTATTCATGAGGAGAGATGTGATAGAGAAAAATATTGGAGAAAACAGCAGTGAAGGTTGGGAAATAAGAACGGAGGTAACAACGTGCTCGGGTGCTGACCGATCCTTGATTTATTCATTTAATTAATGATATTTGCTGAAGATAGGTTACGTAAGTAGTTTATACAGGTATGAAACCTAGTGAAGTGACTGAGGTAAGATTAGACCCTTTGAATTACTAACCAGTGTTCTGGATCCTTGGTGATTGCCCCTGCCAGAAATAATACAGTGGAGAAGAAGACCATTTTTTGAAGAAATGTCATGAACTGGATTTTGCTTATATAAAATCCAGGGCATGTGAAAAATCTGCTTGGGATGTCAGTTATGCAGTTGGATATAAAGGTCTGATGCTCAGAGGAGAAAGTGTACTGCAGCAGAAGGCACAGTAACCATTTTATTAGTTTGGGATTTTTTTTTTTTTTTTTCAGGGAAAAGACTCCTGTGGACTTTGGTAAATATTTGTCTGTGTCTTTCTGGAAGAAATTGGCAGGGAATTTTTGAATAGCTACACATGCCAAGACAAATTCACTTGTCACCTAACTGGCTTGTGGTGTAAAGAGTTGAGTCAGATACGAAGGTGATGTCAGTTCTTTCCCCATACTTCAAAGTAATTTCTGCACATCCGTTTTTGTTTCATTCAGTTGTCATTTCATGGGTTTTTAAACATAGGCACTTAGAGTCACATCAATCCTGTAAACTTTTGATATAAAATTAAACTTCCCTAATTTCATTCATTGAGATGATTGTATGATTTTTCTCTTCTAACCTATTTTTATTGCAGTTTGACCAGGGCTGAGTTTGAACCTGCCACCCTTGGTATATGGGGCTGGTGCCCTACCCACTAAGCCACAGGGACTGCCCCTCTTCTAATTTTTTTTTAAATGAATTAATTTATAGATTTCCAAATGCTAAATTATACTTGCATACTTGGAATGTATCATTAGATTTTGTTATTACTTTTAGATTTTTACATCTTTCACCATGAGTGAAGTAAGCCTGGAGTATTTTTTTTTTTTTTGTGATATTTTTGTCTGGTTTTGGTATCAAGGATACATTGACTTCATAGAATGAGTTTGAAATATT
>NW_003857743.1:0-1248 GCF_000181295.1 Otolemur garnettii | reverse complement strand
TATAAACACTGGAAATACTACAAAGATAGCAGAAAGACAACTCTGTAAGACAGACAGAGGTTGTAAATCCCAGGACTGGAGAACAATACAGGGGCTAGGGCCCAGGGATTGTTTGTTTTAAGTCTCACTCAAGAAAACAAAACAAGTCACTCTTTGTGTTTCCCCATTTCCAATTTAGCAACAGGAGGAGGCCCAGGTAGGCTCATTTCTCTGCCAGATTGCACAATTTCTCCAAAAATACCATATGAACCTAGCAATGCCAGCGAGGGAGATTTATAGTGACCCCAGCTGGTGACAAAACCAACCAGGGCAAATGATAAGTACTGAGATTGCTCACCCCCCCACACACACACACACTCTCCAAGGAGTACCTGGGAAGCCTGGCGAGTGGGACTCCCCACTATAAGCAGGCTGGTCCAGACAGCCTTTTTGTCCTAAAGGATCCCAGACTCCCTCCCTCACTAAGAGACACTCAACCACTAGACAGAACTGGCAAGGAAGATTCTGCCGCAGCACCCATAGGGACCGATGAGACCCCAGTGCATCATGTGTCACCAAAGAAACAGACCAAAATAACACCAGAAAAACTCCAAAAATTAAGTTGTCATTGAAGTCAGCACAGAAACTCTACAAACTGTCGTTGGTCATTCTGTAGAGACTTTAAATTGAATTACCATAAGTAATATTTAGATTTATTCATTTCAGAATTGCTACACTTTAAACTGTTAAAAAGCAGTTTTCTGATTTTCCAAACAGGGTTCAGAAACTACCCTGCCTTTCAGCTAATCCAGCCCCCTGAGCTGCTGGCTTCTCTGCACTGCAGGAGCTATTTGCAGTGACTGCAGGATCAAGGACGTCATCTTCACTGCAGGAGCTGAGTGCAGGGACACCGTATGTCCCTCAGGATCCTGCAAGAGAAGTACCTCAGACCTAGAAGGGGAGATGGTTCTTTCTGCAAAGCCTCTTCAGCATCCTCTTTTGATAAAGTTTAAGTTGTGCCAGCAGACTAAGAAAAAATATTCAGTGGGTCGAGCTCCATTCTTGCAGTAGGCAATGAAAGGTAGATTTGTACATGACAGATAATAAATTGATAACTGGCCCAGAGATTGTTGATGCAGAGGCCTTAGGCATGCAAAACAAGGTACATTTGAGGACATTAATCAAGGGTTAGTAAATGTTATTTTTCAATTTAATTCAAATATGAATATGATGCCTTGCAGAGGGAGGGAGCTGACACACTGAACTACA
>NW_003857742.1:0-1248 GCF_000181295.1 Otolemur garnettii | reverse complement strand
GAGTTTAATATCTGTCCAGGTTTTGGCTCCTTATTAAAGGCTCCTGTAGTGTGGTTCTTGTCTTGTTACATGGGAATATAGTTATTTCAATGAAGATGATTAGGGAGCCAACTCGATGGATTTAATTTACTTTGACTAGATTTATTTGGATTGGATTGGATTGGATTTAGTTCTAGTAACTTAAGGCTTTCTAGAGTGTGATGATTGGTTTGAAATTATAAGCCATGCCTATATTTTAGGCAATTGTTTATGAATTTCTATGATTTCCAATCAGAGGCAGCTATTTAATTTGTTTTTCTCTCTCTTTGGACAGTCTCTCCACTTCCTCATTCACTCATCAGATACTTAAGGCCTATAAAATAAGAGAAAGGTACTCTGCTAATGTTAGGTACACAAGAAAGTCAGGTACGGATCCTGCAGACAAGAAATCCTAAGGTTTTACTAGGGGAGTGATACAAAGGCTTCCATTTATAATATAATATAAAGTGTGTTTATAAGTGTATAAATCCAGTGTGTATATAATACAATGATACAGATGGATTCAGCATAAAATAAAAGATGAGGGGGAAGGAGAATAGAATAGACTTTCTGGAGAAGGAAAACCTTGCTGAATTGAGGTTGAATCTTTTCAGGATAGTATGAATGTTCAAGTTATATGTGTGTAACTGTGTTTGTGGCAAGGTATGCATTGTGATGAGAGAAGATACAGAATAGGATGCTATAGCATAAGTGTTAGGTGAAAAAAATTATTCATTTGTGGAAGAAACTTTTAATAAGATTCTGATAAGTATAAGGCACCATGTTAGACACTGAGACAAAATACAATGGATGTTAAAAATACTCTCTGCCTTCAAGTAGCTCACACACTCATGGAGAGATAGACATCTCAGTAGACATTTGTTATCAGAGAAATAAAGACAGAAATTTTCTACTCATTGAGAAAGTTAGCATTCCTGCTACCACTTGGAATTCTATTTATAGCCAACATGGGAATTTAGATATCTTGGTGTGTCTGCAGAGCAAAGCGAGAGACAAGGGTAATCAGAAAGGCTGGACCTCAAGATCTAATACAGGAGAAACTTCTAGGTCCCATGCTTGGCTGGAGAACCGGGATTATTTTGGCGGTCAATGGCAAACTGCTAAAAGAATTCAAACAGGGAAACAAAATATTTAAAAAGACATAGTCTATAGTTAGACATGGCTGTATTTGGTAATTCATGGGATATATGGAAAGAGGGAGAATGAAGC
>NW_003857741.1:0-1248 GCF_000181295.1 Otolemur garnettii | reverse complement strand
TGAGCATGTGTGAGTGTGTATGTGTGTGTGTGTGCACATGGGATTGTTATGTGTGTGTGCGTGTGTACAGAAATTTATGTGTGTGCATTTGTTTGGGTGCCTGTGTGCATATTCACCTGTGTGTATGTGTGGGATAGTGTGTGTGTGTATGATATTAACTTCCAGCTCTGTGTTTTCCCAGCATGTAGTTCATGCAACTATAATGCTTTTGTGAAAACAGAGCCCTCGGTTAGGAGAGAAAGAGCTTCATTTGTTATTCTCAGATTATTCTCATTTCATAATTCCTTCCCCTAGCTCTTTCTGGGTAGTATCTTACAGCAAAAATAAGGAACACCTGCTGTATTATGTACAATTTTCAATCAGTTCATCAGCAGCTCCAGGGTGAAAGCAAGCAAGCAAGCAAGTTATTAGTCTACTTGGGTAGTAAGAGAGCAGATTTGAAGGCTGTGGATATTTTCATTTCAAAGTAATTTGGTTTCTTTGCCTTTTGCGATTCTGGAGCATCAAATTCTTTTTGGTTTACCATTTACACTTTTCATCATTGCCTTTTAAATATTTATTGGAAAAAGGGCTCTGAATACTGGGAACTTCACACCCACACACACCCACACACACACATAGATATAATTGTCCTTATCGTTTATTCTACCATTCTCTCAAAATGTGATTTTATTTCTTTAATCCTTCACTTTAAAATTTGGTATTTTAATTGCCGGGGAGAAAAATGTACTTAAATTAAAAACAAGAATTTACGGACTGTTTATTACAAAATATGTTGGAGAATTGCTCAGGCTCTAAAGTTTACAGACTGGGCTTTGAATATTAGCTCTAAAAATAATTGACTATGTAAACTTTGGACACCTTCTTTAATTATCATGCCATTCCATTTCCTGACCAGTAAAACGGTCATCAGGTCCTGAGGCAAAACATTAGTAACCCAGAAAGAAGCCACAAAAATCAAGAAAATGATGGGATTGTTACCAAGGTAGCCCTTAATTAATAGTCCTAGGTTTCTGCTCACTACAGCTCTTCTCACTCTTTATTTTCTCAATCTCAGCAATGATGAAAAGACAGCTGCAGAATGCCATTGGACGTCTCTCATTCATGCACCATCCTCTCTGGGACAACAATCTATCTTTTATAAAAAACCGGATATGACAGAGTGGAAGCCTGATTACGTGCTGCAATGGGGTCGAGGCTTTGCCCATATTATTACAGAACATCAAGAAAAGCAGTGGCTACCAGCCC
>NW_003857740.1:0-1248 GCF_000181295.1 Otolemur garnettii | reverse complement strand
AGCAATATATAATTTTAATGCAATCCCCATTAAAGCTCCGCTGTCATATTTTAAAGATCTTGAAAAAATAATACTGCATTTTATATGGAGTCAGGCTGCATGTTTTTAGAGGGCCCTGTTTTCCTCTCTTCCACCGTCTCCCTGCTTTTGTACGAATTTCTCCCCGGACTCTGCATCCTGCCCTTTTCCACCATAACGCACTGTTATTATGCTAGAGTTCCACTGATAAGACAGTGACAGGAGGGGGTGGAAGCTATTTCATACCACCATAATGACATCTCTGGCTTTTAGTGAAATCCCGTGCTGGGAGTGTGACATTTACACTGGTTTCTTACCATCTATTTCCTCCTCTGGTGAGACAGGAAGGTTAGAAGGATTTGAAGTGGGAAACAGTATTTCCCCTCACCTAATAGAAGGCTCTAGACTGTCCTTTTGCCCTACAATGTCAGTCAACAGGTAATTAAGAAAACAGTTTGAATTATTTACAAATCGATCTTTTGTACACTCATTCCATTTCTTATTTTCAAGCGATTATTTGAAAATTCAGTAACGTGTGAGCAAAATGTTGCTTATTTTATGGGAACTGCACTGGCACGGTGGGAATGAGACGATTTGCTTGTCTTCATTGGCATGACGACCTTGCACAGAGGACACAGAAAAGTCAGCCGCTTACCTAAGGACAGGGTTTTACTTCCAGAAAAGCAGAGATGTTCTGTCTCTAGACCAGAGATCAGCAAAATAGAGCTGCAGGCCAAATCCAGTTCACAGCCTGTTCGGCCCGTATTTTTTTTAAATAGGGGCCTCAAGCTAAGAATGAATGTTACATGTTAAATATATGAAAAAAAATCAGGGGAAGAATAATATTGCCACGTACTAAAATTGTATAAATTTTAGTGCCCATCGATAATTTTTTAACGAGAGTAAAATTCACATAATGTATGTCAAACATCTTAAAGTGTGCTCTGAAGTGGGATTTAGTGTGTTCATAACGTTTGCAACCACCACTTCAGTAATTTCAAAACTTTTTTTTTATGTTTTTGCAGTTTTTGGCCTGGGCTGGGTTTAAACCCACTGCCTCCAGCACATGGGGCCAGCATCCCACTCCTTTGAGCCGCAGGCGCCGCCCACGTGAAATCTAAGGATATGTCTTTAATTAAAAAATTAATTTATAGAAAAAGATATCTTTTTTTTTTTTTTTTTATACAGAGTATCCGCACAAACATTTGGTTGTACTTTTCAATCAGCTAA
>NW_003857739.1:0-1248 GCF_000181295.1 Otolemur garnettii | reverse complement strand
CACGTCACGGTTCAGAGCTTGACTCCAGAGCCAGACCACGTCACGGTTCAGAGCTTGACTCCAGAGCCAGACTGCCTCATGTTCAGACTAGCTGGGCTCTGAGTCCTGGCTTTGTCACTTACTAGGTCTGTGCATGGGCCAGTTAGCTTAATTGTTTTGTGACTTAGTTTCTCATCTATAAAAACAGGAATAAAAATATTCTCCCACAGGGTGGTGCTTGTGGCTCAAAAGGGTAGGGCACCAGTTCCATATGCCAGAGTTGGTGAGTTCAAACCCAGCCCCGGCCAAAAAACTGCAAAAAAAAAAAAAAAAATTCTCCCACAAATATGATTATGATGAAAATTAAGTGGGTTAATTTGCATACTGTGCTCAAAGCAGTTCTTGGAACATAGTAAGTTGAATATAAGTATTTGTGTGAAAAAAGTAGCTATTTTCCCCTCTTCTCACACTCCCACAAGACTACCTTGTTTTATATCCACGTTGGACATCTGGATAAGTCCTCGAAGTCCTACATGTTGTTGGGCACACATCCATCAGTTGTTGTTATTATGTATTATTAGTTTTTTTGGCATCTCCGATATGCCAGGTGCAGTTATACCATTATGGAAGACAGTATGAGAAGCAAGGTTTGGGATCAAACAGAACTTAGTGGCTTCTGGCTCAACTGTGTCCCAGCTTGGAGATTTGAAGCAAATAGCTTAACCTCTCATAGCCTTAGCTAAGTCACCCATGAGATGGAGATGAGGCGTCTTCACAAAAGCTGTGGTGAGGATGGAACCCATTCAGTGCATAAGGAGTTTAGCAAAGTGTCGGGATTTGCTAGAAACTCAGTAGTGAGAAGCTAGAGGACGTGGAGGAGGAAGACAAGTAGGAAGATCTAGGAGATGGTACCATCATTTGGTAGAAACCGGGGTCCCATGCCCTGGTTCGCACCCTCAGCCTGCCCTGGTCGGACCCTCTTCCTCCTTAGAGCCACATTCTCACTCCAGCTCCCTGCAGGTCTCTCACTGAGCTCTCTCACCGAGTTCTGCTCTTACCACCCTGTCTGCTGGACAGAATCAGATGCTGTGCTCCCAGGACTGCTAGTGGGAAGTCTCCCAAACATGACACATACCCTGAGATGCTGTTTGATCCTTCCCCCCATAAGCTAGCACAGTGACGTCCGTGGTGCCCCTCGTGTAACTGACTCGCCACGTCGTGCTTCCTCACACACACTCCCCGAATTACACAATCAGGGCACTTCTTCCT
>NW_003857738.1:0-1248 GCF_000181295.1 Otolemur garnettii | reverse complement strand
AGATTATGAGCAAGTTTTAATGAAAGCCAAATAACAATCACATCATATAGGTTTTGTAACTGTTCCCTTTTTGCTCCGACTTTATTGTGGGTTTTTGAAAATTAGATGTTATATCATAATGTGATGATAATTGTATAACTTGGGTCCTTAAGGTCATAAAACATTGTGGATTTCGAAGGCAGAAAACTCCTCTAGTAGGATTACAAGCATCTAGGATCAAAAGAACGGGTTTAGTTTGCACAAAATCAATTATTTCTCCCCTTGTACTCTTGTATTTGTTTCTGGCTTTGAGAAATGGTTGTTCAGAAATCGCTCTTTTGTCTGGGCTTTGTGAAGCCTGTCCATGAGTTTTCTGCTGGAGCCGCTCTCTGGCTTTGCTGAGCAGCTCTTTTTTTCCCTGAAGATCTTTTCTTTTTGGATATACTTTTCTTTTAGAATGAGATAATTACAGATTCATAGGAAGCTGCAAAAAACATGGGCAGGGAGATCCCACATACCCTTCACCCAGCCTCCCCCAATGGTTGTGTCTTGTATAATCAGGGCAGTATTAAAACCAGGAAACTGATGTTGGTATACTCCATAGAGCAGTTTTAAGACACTCACTTGTGCATATGTCTCTGTGTGTATAATGTTACATTATACATTTTATTGCATGTATTTGCGTAACCGCGACCACAGTGAAGATACAGACGTGTACCCTTACCACAGGACTATGTCATGCTGCTCCTTCCCCACAGCCAACTTCTCCGCCATTGATGCCTGCTCTGTGGCAATCACTGATCTGATAATCATTGAAATCTTGTTATTTTGACAATGTTACATGCATGGAATCATAACTTTTCGAGATGTACTTTTTTTTTTTCACTCAGCATGATTCCCTCCAGATCCATCCCCATTGTGTATCTCCATAGCTCATTCCTTCTTGTTGCCGGGTTGTCCTCAGGTTCACAGTTCCTCTGACCACAGTGGAACCATTCCCCCCACCCCCGAAAGACGTTTGAGTTGTTTCTAGTATTTGTTAGGAATCAGAGCTACTGTGGACATTCTTGTTCAGGTTTTCGCTAAATTACAAAGAGCTAATGAAGGAAATCAAAGGAGAGCTAGTAGTTTTTTTAAAAAAGGAGAACCAACTCAATTTCTTCAGCTGCAGATCACAGGAGTTAATCTAATACTTAGCTTTGTTGATGGACGTGTAAAATACAAGTTTGAAGTCTTTGTATGAAAGAAAGAATATAAAATATGCCAAAA
>NW_003857737.1:0-1249 GCF_000181295.1 Otolemur garnettii | reverse complement strand
ATCTCTTTATTTCTCCTGAAGCAAAGAACACAGAAAAGTCACAAGGTGTTTGGTGACAGCCTGTTGATCAACTTGCTTGCTTCCTTTTGGTTCCGTCTCTAAATAAGAATGCAAACTGCCACTATATGCCCCAAAATAACAGCACGAAATATTGTTATGGATTGGGTTCAGTGTATCCCGTGAAATGAGGGCCAAGTCAGTTCCTCTAAGGACACCCTCCCATAGCGTGACAGTGGCTCTGGCCTGCTTTACATGGCTCCTATTAGCACAAACCCCATTCTCCAGCACCTACGTTTATGAAAGATGGATGAAATGGCTCCGAGTACTTGCACCAAAATTGCTGCTGCACTACACAATAACTGTCTAGCATTCCTTATTTCTTTTCTTCTATTAATAATACATTAAACCTCAGTTAGGGAAAAAAAAAACCTCAGAGAAAAAAGAAAAAAAAAGGATGATAATGATTTCTTGACAGATCTTGAATGAAAGGCTTTAACGCAGCTTTAACTGAGCTTGACACCCCGTTTTTAACGTGCAAGTCCCTCCTGTTCCCCAATCTCTTCCTACTTAATTGAGAAGCCCCACTTAGGGATGAGCAGAGTTTAACGAACCTCCTCCCTCAAATCATTAATTCAAAATATATGATGTTGATTATGCCTTTTTGGTTGTAAGGCCTTTCCCTGTTGATGTCTGCATAGAAATGGGCTGAATAACTGTGTTTTGTGAATAGGACCCACACTGTTCAAATTGGAATGTTTTATTAATCACAGTTCTTAAAAGATATTGAACATTGGAGGGGGTAGATCAGAAAATAAATAATACATACTCTTGAAATGTCCCTGAGATGAGTAGCTGTTCTCTTTATAAATATTATAAACCGCACATAATCCCTTAGGTAAAGACACAATATTCAACACACATAATGATGAACAACAACAAAACAGCATTTTAATTTGGACCAGAGTAGCCCTGGTTATGGTTTGCTCATCCTGTTAATACCTAGTCCCTTGAGACTTGGGAACTAGGCAATTAGTAGCCCCCAATAATAGATGATTATCCTGAGGTACAACAATCGACCCACATTCGGTCACTAGCAGTTATTAAGTGATATAAAATAGGAGAGGTAATCCGTATGCACAGAGGGTTTGACTGTCATTTTAGTATCATGTCTAGTACTTGCTGTACATTTAACAAATTTATTTTGGGCATATATATGTTTATGTATTTTTAATCATTTAGCTACAGAAAC
>NW_003857736.1:0-1249 GCF_000181295.1 Otolemur garnettii | reverse complement strand
GGTCAGCGCCAACTAGCCCCACCACACCAAGCAGGTCCCCAGAGTTTCAGGTTGTAGTTCTGAATGGGACCTTTGTAAAGCTCTAAGAGAAAAACCGCAATCACCAGTCCCAGTTCTTTGGTAAAGGGCTGGTTAATTATAACTCTAGCAGCCCTCAATTCAATTTCACCTTGCCAGCTTCTCTAGCCAAACTGTGAAAAATAATCATAGGGTGGAATCAGTGGAAAAACTCTGGCAACATGAATAATCAGAGTGGATCAACTCCTCCAAGGAATGACAAAGGTGACACAACAGAAGATCCCATTCATAAACAAATGGCCGAGATGTCAGAAATTGAATTCAGAATTCGGTTTGCAAATTACATTAACAGAATGGACGTAAAGATGGAATTAGAAATTCAAGGAACAATTCAGAAGCAGCATCTGTGGCTCAAAAGGGTAGGGCGCTGGTCCCGTATGCTGGAGATGGTGGGTTCAAACTCAGCCCCAGCTCCCCTCAATGCAAAACAAACCAAAAAGAATTCAATGAATTCAAAGACAAAATCACCAAAGATTTTGACACATTGAGGCAAGAACTTGCAGCCCTAAAAGATCTGAGAAATAGAGTAGAATCCTTCAGTAACAGAATGGAACAGGTAGAAGAAAGGATCTCTGACACTGAAGACAAAGCTTTTGAACACTCCTAAATGCTCAAAGAAGAAGAGAAGTGGAGAGCAAAAACAGATCATTCCCTGAGAGAATTGTGGGACCACTCCACAAGAGCAAACATTTGCCTCATAGGAATCCCTAAAGGAAAGGGAAAGTCAGAAAGGCAGAGATACTCCAAGAGATAATTGAGGTGAACTTCCCAAGCATGGCAAGAGATACTGAAATTAGATAGCAGACAGTTTCAGAACCCCAGCACAACTCAACCCAAATCAACTTCTAGACACATTGTAATTAATTTTGCCAAAGTTAATATGAAGGAGAAAATCTTGCAAGCAGCCAAATGTAAGAAAATCATAACCTACAAGGGGAAGAATATTAGAATGACTGCAGATCTCTCAGCTGAAACTTTTCAAGCCAGAAGAAGATGGTCATCGACCTTCAATCTCCTAAAACAAAACAACTTTCAGCCCAGGATCCTGTATCCAGCTAAATTGAGCTTCATTTATGACAGAGAAGTTAAATATTTTAATGACATACACACATTAAAGAAATTTGCCATAACCAAACCAGCTTTTCAGAATATCCTCAGACCCATCCTCCAT
>NW_003857735.1:0-1249 GCF_000181295.1 Otolemur garnettii | reverse complement strand
GAAAAAATACTGGTTTGTTTTAAATTTGAATGAACTCCCTAATATATATTCCAATGATAACTCTTCCCCACTGGAATTCTAGGATAAGGTAAAGAGTCTTCGTGGATAGTTTTTACTTAGGTGAAGTAAGACATCTCCACTGTAATCTTTCCTTCTTGCACTCTATTCTTATGGAATTCTCAGAGGCAGTACCAACATGGATAGTAGTTGAAGAAGGGAATAGAGAAAGAAAACTAGCATTGTTTCTACCACGCACCTCTATGATACATAAAAGTACAGAAAATTCCAAAATGGGCCAAAAGAACCGATTTCCTATGTCATGCTTTTCCTGAGAAATAGGTTTTAGATAGATGGGTGTATGATGCCTTGATTAAAAGAGGTTATGCAAATACATATATTAATATTTTGAAACTTATCTTTTTAAAGAGTAAAGCAAGAAGTTTTTCACTCTAAGATATATTTAAAATATATATCGTAACTGAAGGAAAATATGTTTATATTAAAATAAGCCTATAAGTCATGACTTGGTTATATTACCAGCATTATGGTAGTGAATTTATATAATTATTACCTATAGCAGTCCCAGGATTATTGAT
The DNA here is from genome assembly GCF_000181295.1 of Otolemur garnettii. Taxonomy (NCBI): domain Eukaryota; kingdom Metazoa; phylum Chordata; class Mammalia; order Primates; family Galagidae; genus Otolemur; species Otolemur garnettii. The sequence continues at coordinate 653 of NW_003857735.1, read as the reverse complement.
TATGCATAATTTCAAAGATTTCAGATGTTTTGTCAAAATATATTGAGGTCAAATCTGAATCTAAATGGTAAATTTTAGCTAAGTGTCAAAAAAGATCAATGTTATGGCATTCCAACATAGACTATACTTACTTATGCCAAAAGTAATAATTATGAAGACTTTATCATAACATCAAAAATTTTGATAAAAAAGCACAAGAGCTAAGTTATGACTGTAATTATAGCATTAAATTCTTATATAGGGAATCAAGAATGAGAAAATGTGAAAGAATTAACTATAATTGCTGATAATTTTAATATGTGAATAGTATAACAAATAAATCATTTTAATTATAAAAATACAGCTATTTTTTAAAGAAACTTTATAAAAGACATCATTACCTTTGGACGTATTTGTAAACCAACATCATTTCCAGAGAAAAATGTGTTTACAGAACATTGAGCAATTTTGAGTGGGTTGAGAATCAAAATGTCCTTACCACTTAGGTTACATTGGGGGAAGCAGAGTTAGAATTGTTGGCACATGTAGAATAAAATTGATTCTCATCTTAATACATTTGGGACATGAATAACAGTACTTTTAATGAGCAAAACAACAGAAATCTTGGTTGTGATAATATATCTATCATGTTATCTTGCTGATTAATCCTGTGT
>NW_003857734.1:0-1249 GCF_000181295.1 Otolemur garnettii | reverse complement strand
GACTCGCTTGAGCCCAGGAGTTGGAGGTTGCTGTGAGCTGTAATGCCACGGCACTCTACCCAGGGGGACAGCTTGAGGCTCTGTCTCAAAAAAATCTCACCTTCTTGCCCTGGTAGAATGCCATAGTATCATAGCTCACAGCAGCCTCAACTCTTGGGCTCAAGTGATCGTCTCGCCTTAGCCTCCCAAGTAGCTGAGACTGTAGGCACCCACCACAACACCCAGCTGTTTTTTAGAGACGGGGTCTCGCTCCTGCTCAGGCTGGTCTCTAACTCGTGAGCTTGTGTTCCACCTGTCTAGGTCTCCCTAAATGCTGGGATTACAGGCACGAGCCACTGTGCCTGGCCCTGAATTGTATACTTTAAAATGATGAAAACTGTAAATTTTATGACAAGAAAGAACTGAAAAGTACATTAAATAAATTGAAATTTTTACCAATGAGCTTAATAGCAGACTTCAGACATCAGAAAAGTCAGGGACTAAAAAAATAGATCAATACTAAGTACACACTTTGAGGAACAGAGGAAGAGATTGAAGGAAAGTGAATAGAGCCTCAGAGACCTGTGGGACAATTTCCAGCAGTCTAATGTGTATAGTTAGAGTTCCAGAAGGAAAAAAGAGAGAGTTAGGCAAAAAAATTTTCAAAGGAGTAAAGGCCAGGAAGTCTCCAAATTTGATAAAATACCCTAGCCTACTGATCATTCAATAGAGCTCTAGCAAGATAAATTTAAAAAACACATGTGCATATGAGAACCACGCTGCTGAAATCCAGAAATAAAGTCTTTTTTTTTTGAGACAGAGTCTTGCTTTGTTGCCCATGGTAGAAACCTCTGCTATCATAGCCACAGCAACTCCAAATTCTTGGGCTCAAGTGATTCTCTTGCCACAGCCTCTCGAGTAGCTAGGACTACAGGCGCCTGCCACAGTGCCTGGCTATTTTTAGAGATGGAGTCTTGCTCTTGCTCAAGCTGGTCTCAAACTCCTGAGCTCAGGCAATGTACCTGCCTTGGCCTCCCAGAGTACTAGGTGCCTGGCCAGAAATAAAAAGTCTTGAAAGCTGCTTGAGGAAAAAAATGATGTATATAAGGGAACAATGATATGAAGGGCAGACTTTGTATCAGAAGCAATGGAGAGCAGAATATAAATGTAATGAAAGAAAGGTTGAATGGAAGAATTCCAATTATTAAGCCACTCCTCTGTCTGCATTGAAAATACAAGTGGCTAAGGCTCCAGCCACGTACACCCAAGG
>NW_003857733.1:0-1249 GCF_000181295.1 Otolemur garnettii | reverse complement strand
AGCAGGGTAGAGACTTCATCTCTAAAAAAACTAGGCAGGCATTGTGCCAGGCACCTGTAGTCCTAGCTATGTGGGAGGTCGAGGCGGGAGGATCTACCTCAAGCTGTCCCCCTGGGTAGAGTGCCATGGCATCATAGCAACCTCCACCTCCTGGGCTCAAGCGAGTCTCCTGTCTCAGCCTCCCAAGTAGCTGGGACCACAGGTGCCCACCACAACACCTGGCTATTTTTTGGTTGTAGCTGTCATTGTTGTTTGGCGGGTCCAGGCTGGATTCAAACCTGCCACCTTAGGTGTATGTGGCTGGCGCCTTAGCCACTTGAGCCACAGGCGCCGAGCCCAAACTCTTAAACTGTATTAAAAATTAGTTGTTTGTTTCTCTATGTGTATTTTTTTTAAAGAGTACTCACAGACAATCTGATACATGCCCACATAAGAGAAAAACTCAATTCACGTTGGGAGGAGGAAGGTGGGGCATAGTGTAAGGGTATATCGCACTTGGTGTGGACACAACTATAGGAGGATCTCTGCTTAACAAAGGCAAACATTGTAACCTAGTTGTACCCTCACATAAACCTGAAAAAAACAAGTAGAGCTCGGGAAGACCTTAAGTGATGATAGCCCCATCTTCCACATACCCCAAAAGAAGCAGGAAAGAAGGCAGCTGCTTTGTTTACTCATTGGCAGAATAGTTACTATTCACTGATACTGTTAATTTGTGGAGGAAATGTTTTTGCTTTGTTGTAAGTTTAGACTGCGTAGCTTTTAGGAAAAGAAAAGTGATTTACCTAGGGTGAGCTGCTTACTTTATGTGTCAGCCAGCAGAGAGCCATACCAGCAGCCTTGCTGCCAGACTCGTGTGTGGGGAAGAAAAGAATATTTCTTGGCAGAAAATGTCCTAGGTGATTTTAATGCTTAAGTTTAACAGTATGTGTCAGCATGTTGCTTACTTAATATCCACAGAAACAGTTTTCACAATGGCGATGGTAGAGCTGAGTTAGTTAATGAACTTTTTTTTTTGAGACGGAGCCTCGAGCTATCCCCCTGGGTAGAGTGCCATGGCCTCACAGCTCACAGCAACCTCCAACTCCTGGGCTCAAGTGAATCTCCTGCCTCAGCCTCCCAAGTAGCTGGGGCTACAGGCGCCCGCCACAGCGCCGGCTATTTTTTGGTTGCAGCCGTCATTGTTGTTTGGCGGGCCGGGCTGGGGATTCGAACCCGCCACCTTAGGTGTACGTGGCTGGCGCCTTAG
>NW_003857732.1:0-1249 GCF_000181295.1 Otolemur garnettii | reverse complement strand
GCAGGATAAATGAGATTGGGGAGATCTGATCTAAGATTCTTGCGTTTCCATTGGTGATAATCAGAGTACTTAAGAGTGATAGTGGGATATGTATTTCACTTCTTTTGAGCAGTGTTCAAATAATTATTAATATAGTGTGTGGAGGTGAATTCTCGGTACAATACAAGATGGTAAATTCCTAATGGTGCCAATCAGATAAAGATAAATTTATGATGGTTTTATTATTTCCTTCATCTTAAATCCCATTCAGGTGGAAATGAATAGTTGACTTCTTTCTGTTGTTCTGAAGATTAGATTTTAGCTGAGAATAGATAATAGGATGCTTCCAACATCTGGTGATTTATTAGAAAGATGGTATGAATCTCACATGGTGGGTCCCATCTGTAATCCTAACAATATGTGAGGCTGAAGCTGGAGGATCACTTGAAGCTGGGAGTTTGAGACCAGTATGCATAACATAGCAAGACTTCCTCTCTTAAAAAACAGAAAAAAAAAAAAAAATGGCTGGACATAGTGGCCTGCTCTTGTAGTCTCAGCTACTGTGAGAGACTGAGGTGGGAGGATAGTTTGAGCCCAGGAGTTTCAGGTTGCAACAGAGCAACAAAAACAAACAAACAAAAATACCATAAACAAACAAATAAAAAACAAAACTAACCCCAGATAATATAGAATTCATGTCAATGATGCAGGACAGGTGGCACCAAGACCTACCACCTTAGACCTAGTGGTGTTGATACTGGGACAACTGGAGGAACCAGCTTGCTGGAAGGGTTGACACATGCTGGGAGACGCTGGTGCCTTGCTATCTTCTCCCAGTGCACTTCTGGTTGGTCAGTTTCATGGATGACAGCTTGGCTGTCTCCTCATGTGAGTTTCCAGGGCCTGAGAGCTCTGACACCTTGCTGCTGATTGTTGGACTGGCTGTAACTGACAAAGACCCACACTCTAAAAGTCAACTGTGAGTTCTGGCAAAATAACCCATTGACGCTATATAAACCCCTGAGCAGAGAGCCTGAGGACAGACCTGGAAGAGGGAACAAGAGATGTTGTTCCCCTCCTGGGTTCTCTCTGCCAGGACCTTTGTTTTTTTTTTGTTAAGTTGTAAGTTTTATTTCTGTGAATAAACCATGTCTTAGCACTGATCCTGTAGTCCATGGATTCATTCTTTGAATTGCCGAGACTAAGAACCTGAAACACCAGTATCAGTGAGAACAGAACAGATATTTATAATCTGGAGGTAACTAGTCTT
>NW_003857731.1:0-1249 GCF_000181295.1 Otolemur garnettii | reverse complement strand
CTAAGGCGCCAGCCACGTACACCTAAGGTGGCGGGTTCGAATCCCCAGCCCGGCCCGCCAAACAACAATGACGGCTGCAACCAAAAAATAGCCGGCGCTGTGGCGGGCGCCTGTAGCCCCAGCTACTTGGGAGGCTGAGGCAGGAGATTCACTTGAGCCCAGGAGTTGGAGGTTGCTGTGAGCTGTGAGGCCATGGCACTCTACCCAGGGGGATAGCTCGAGGCTCCGTCTCAAAAAAAAAAGTTCATTAACTAACTCAGCTCTACCATCGCCATTGTGAAAACTGTTTCTGTGGATATTAAGTAAGCAACATGCTGACACATACTGTTAAACTTAAGCATTAAAATCACCTAGGACATTTTCTGCCAAGAAATATTCTTTTCTTCCCCACACACGAGTCTGGCAGCAAGGCTGCTGGTATGGCTCTCTGCTGGCTGACACATAAAGTAAGCAGCTCACCCTAGGTAAATCACTTTTCTTTTCCTAAAAGCTACGCAGTCTAAACTTACAACAAAGCAAAAACATTTCCTCCACAAATTAACAGTATCAGTGAATAGTAACTATTCTGCCAATGAGTAAACAAAGCAGCTGCCTTCTTTCCTGCTTCTTTTGGGGTATGTGGAAGATGGGGCTATCATCACTTAAGGTCTTCCCGAGCTCTACTTGTTTTTTTCAGGTTTATGTGAGGGTACAACTAGGTTACAATGTTTGCCTTTGTTAAGCAGAGATCCTCCTATAGTTGTGTCCACACCAAGTGCGATATACCCTTACACTATGCCCCACCTTCCTCCTCCCAACGTGAATTGAGTTTTTCTCTTATGTGGGCATGTATCAGATTGTCTGTGAGTACTCTTTAAAAAAAATACACATAGAGAAACAAACAACTAATTTTTAATACAGTTTAAGAGTTTGGGCTCGGCGCCTGTGGCTCAAGTGGCTAAGGCGCCAGCCACATACACCTAAGGTGGCAGGTTTGAATCCAGCCTGGACCCGCCAAACAACAATGACAGCTACAACCAAAAAATAGCCAGGTGTTGTGGTGGGCACCTGTGGTCCCAGCTACTTGGGAGGCTGAGACAGGAGACTCGCTTGAGCCCAGGAGGTGGAGGTTGCTATGATGCCATGGCACTCTACCCAGGGGGACAGCTTGAGGTAGATCCTCCCGCCTCGACCTCCCACATAGCTAGGACTACAGGTGCCTGGCACAATGCCTGCCTAGTTTTTTTAGAGATGAAGTCTCTACCCTGCT
>NW_003857730.1:0-1249 GCF_000181295.1 Otolemur garnettii | reverse complement strand
GCTAGAATATGTGGAGTGGAGGATGGGAGAGGAGAAAAGTATTCCAAGAGAGAAACGGAAATCTTATACACAAAACTTTCCTTGAGTCTTTGACTAAAATTCTGCAAGACTGGTCAAAGCACAGATGCTGTAGGAAAAACAGGGGTGGGGAAACATTAAACTTAAAAATTTCTCGAGTTTACACAGAAGAAAGAATTGATTTAGTTTCTAGCAGCCAATATATAGAGACTTTGTTAATAGACGCTTGGGTCCTGAATAGAGACCAAAGGAAGGTTTGATTAAAGTACCCTAGGGTAAAATTAATTTATCCTTGTCCTAAAATCTTTTGAATCAGACCTCAAATGACTGCTAGAACACAGACCAAAACTCTTAAATAATATAACCAAGTATAATACTAAAAATATGGAATTAAAAATATCTGGCATTCAACAAAATTATAATGCATATTCATGAGAAAAACTAGTCAGCGGAAGCAGACAGAAATAACAGAGATGATGAAATTAACAAGTAACTGCTTTCAAACAGATAAAAATACATTCAAGGATTTTAAGAAAAATCTTAAATGTATTGAGAAGAGAAATAAAATATATAAAAAGAACAGATGAAATTTCTAAATTTGAACAAAATAGAATACCTAAAATAAAAATTTAATGGACCAAATAATACATTTGTTACCAAAAAAGAAAAGAATGGTGAACTTGAAGACAAAACAATCAAAGTTAATAAGCTAAAGGAATAGGAAAAGCATGGATGGAAAATTGAGTAAGGGGGAGACTATATCAAATTGTCTAATACATGAGTAATTTTGAGTGACAAAAAGAAAAATGAGGTATAGCAAAAAATGTCCAAGAAAAAGTCACAATATTTTTTTAAATGGCAAAACTACACATGCACATGTCCACCATTTTAAATAACATGTGGGTAGAATAAACTCCCCAAAAGTTATAAAACACATTATGTTTTATACTTATATATTATCATTATATATTACACACATTAGATCAATAATGTTAAAAAAAAAAAAAACTAATGAAGAGTAAAACCTTACTTAAAAGCATCCTGATGTGGAAAAAAAAAAAAAAGACATATTATGTAGAGAGGAACAAAGATGTGAATTTCCACATATTTCTTGTCAAAAACTCCATAAGCTAAAACTCCAAACACAGATTTAAAGTGCTAGTTGAAAGGGAAACTGGCCAAACTAGAATTTCTTACCCATGAAATCATATCCAAAGCAAAGAAAAAAAAA
>NW_003857729.1:0-1250 GCF_000181295.1 Otolemur garnettii | reverse complement strand
AGACAGAGCCTCAAGCTGTCCCCCTGGGTAGAGTGCCGTGGCATCACAGCTCACAGCAACCTCCAGCTCCTGGGCTCAAGCGAGTCTCCTGCCTCCGCCTCCCAAGTAGCTGGGACTACAGGCGCCCGCCACAACGCCCGGCTATTTTTTGGTTGTGTCATTGTTGTTTGGCGGGTCCGGGCTGGGGATTCGAACCTGCCACCTTAGGTGTAGGTGGCTGGCGCCTTAACCGGTTGAGCTATAGGTGCCGAGCCCAGGAATGCTTTCTGTGGAGAGGGGAACTGTAATTCTGGTTTTTTTTTCTACTTTATTTTTTTGAGATAGAATGTTACTTTGTTGGCCCAGGCTAGAGTGATGTGGGGTTGTAGTTCACAGCAATCTCAAAACTCTTGGGCGTAAGCCATCTTCTTGCCTTAGCTTCCCTAGTAGCTAGGACTATAGGCACCTACCACATCATAACTCATGGCTAGTTTTTCTATTTTTAGTAGAGATGAGGCTGGTCTCCAGCTCCTGTACTTAAGCAATCCACCTGCCTTATCCTACCAGAGTGCTAGATTATAGGTAAAAGCCACTGTGCCTGGCTAGAACTGTAATTATTATTATTATTATTTTTTGAGACAGTGTCTCAAGTTGTTGCCCTGGGTAGAGTGCGTGGCATCACAGCTCACAGCAACCTTCAACTTCTGGGCTTAAGTGATTCTCCTGCCTCAGCCTCCCAAGTAGCTGGAACTACAGGCGCCTGCCACAACATCTGCCATTTTTTGGTTGTAATTGTCATTGTTGTTTGGCAGGCCTGGGCTGGATTCGAACCCTACAGCTCTAGTGTATGTGGCTGGCGCCCTAGCTGCTAGGCTACAGGGACTGAGCCTGGAACTATAATTTTTGATTACTCTTGTGGAGGACTGCTGTAGCTTTTTCCTCAGAGCAGCCTATTAAAGTTTTGGAGTTTGTCAGCTTCTTAGCATATCTTACATAACTGAATCAAAACCAAGATGTGATTAGGAAACTCTATCAGAATAATAAAGTAAATGCTGTCTTCATTGTAACTGGTAAACTTCAAAATAAAGAAGATTGAAGCTAGCTTTTTCTTCTCTTTCATTTTTTTTTGTAGTTTTTGCTGGGTTTGAACCTGCCACCTTTGGCATATGGGGCTGGTGCCTTACTCCTTTGAGCCACAGGCACCGCCCTTCTTTTCTTTTTTTTAATACCAAAGAAATCAAAGTCTCAATAATGCCAAGTAATTTTTTTTT
>NW_003857728.1:0-1250 GCF_000181295.1 Otolemur garnettii | reverse complement strand
AAAAAAAAATTACTTGGCATTATTGAGACTTTGATTTCTTTGGTATTAAAAAAAAGAAAAGAAGGGCGGTGCCTGTGGCTCAAAGGAGTAAGGCACCAGCCCCATATGCCAAAGGTGGCAGGTTCAAACCCAGCAAAAACTACAAAAAAAAATGAAAGAGAAGAAAAAGCTAGCTTCAATCTTCTTTATTTTGAAGTTTACCAGTTACAATGAAGACAGCATTTACTTTATTATTCTGATAGAGTTTCCTAATCACATCTTGGTTTTGATTCAGTTATGTAAGATATGCTAAGAAGCTGACAAACTCCAAAACTTTAATAGGCTGCTCTGAGGAAAAAGCTACAGCAGTCCTCCACAAGAGTAATCAAAAATTATAGTTCCAGGCTCAGTCCCTGTAGCCTAGCAGCTAGGGCGCCAGCCACATACACTAGAGCTGTAGGGTTCGAATCCAGCCCAGGCCTGCCAAACAACAATGACAATTACAACCAAAAAATGGCAGATGTTGTGGCAGGCGCCTGTAGTTCCAGCTACTTGGGAGGCTGAGGCAGGAGAATCACTTAAGCCCAGAAGTTGAAGGTTGCTGTGAGCTGTGATGCCACGCACTCTACCCAGGGCAACAACTTGAGACACTGTCTCAAAAAATAATAATAATAATAATTACAGTTCTAGCCAGGCACAGTGGCTTTTACCTATAATCTAGCACTCTGGTAGGATAAGGCAGGTGGATTGCTTAAGTACAGGAGCTGGAGACCAGCCTCATCTCTACTAAAAATAGAAAAACTAGCCATGAGTTATGATGTGGTAGGTGCCTATAGTCCTAGCTACTAGGGAAGCTAAGGCAAGAAGATGGCTTACGCCCAAGAGTTTTGAGATTGCTGTGAACTACAACCCCACATCACTCTAGCCTGGGCCAACAAAGTAACATTCTATCTCAAAAAAATAAAGTAGAAAAAAAAACCAGAATTACAGTTCCCCTCTCCACAGAAAGCATTCCTGGGCTCGGCACCTATAGCTCAACCGGTTAAGGCGCCAGCCACCTACACCTAAGGTGGCAGGTTCGAATCCCCAGCCCGGACCCGCCAAACAACAATGACACAACCAAAAAATAGCCGGGCGTTGTGGCGGGCGCCTGTAGTCCCAGCTACTTGGGAGGCGGAGGCAGGAGACTCGCTTGAGCCCAGGAGCTGGAGGTTGCTGTGAGCTGTGATGCCACGGCACTCTACCCAGGGGGACAGCTTGAGGCTCTGTCT
>NW_003857727.1:0-1250 GCF_000181295.1 Otolemur garnettii | reverse complement strand
CTCCCTCCCTCCTTCCCTCCTTCCCTCCCTCCCTCCTTCTTTCCTTCCTTCCCTTCTTCCTTCCTTCCCTCCCTCCCTCCCTCCCTCTTTCCTTCCTTCCCTCCTTCCTTCCTTTCTTCCCTTCCTTCTTTCCTTTCTTCTTTCTTTCTGGCTTAAAAGGTAAAAGGTGCAGATGCTATTTTTTTTTTTGGCAGTTTTTTTGCAGTTTCTGGCCAGGGGCTGGGTTTGAACCCGCTACCTCCAGTATATGGGGCCAGCACCCTACTCTTTTGAGCCACAGGTGCAGCCCCAGATGCTATTTTTACATTACCACTCCTAATGGGTTCAGGAGTAACAGCCAACTGTTAACACGTTGATTTTTTCTGCAGTGAAATGAATATGCACACCAAACGAGGTAAATACAGATTTTCTTTTCTTTTTTTCCTTTCCCTCACCCCCTCCCTCCTTCTCTCTGTCTGCTTTCCTGTTCCCCCCCGCCCCACTGTGTCATTAATTGTCATTAATTGTCCTCATATCAAAGTTGAATGCACAGGATTCATGCTTCTCCATTCCTGTGATGCTTCACTAAGAATAATGTGTTCCACCTCCATCCAGGTTAACACAAATGCTGCAAAATCTCCATAGGATACAGAGTCAAAGCATCTCTTGCTTTCCAGGTGGCTGTATCTCCAAAGTCGTATTGTAGTTTGACTAAATTTATAGCCAGCTAATGCTTCACTGGGTGCTCAGAGTGCCCCGGGTCCCTGGTGGGTACCGTGGAGTCCAGTTCCCCAACTTATCTATGACAAGTAGCCTTGAAAGTGAATAAACGACCCCAGATATCGGCATGCCCTGGCCAGCATCACTCCTCGTAAGTGGCTGTTCAGGCTAACAGTGGTTGCTATCAATTTAAGTGATCAGCCAAGCACATTTAGCTGATATATTATCAACCATTATCAACCATTATCATAAATGGTTGATAGTATCCCCATATATTATCAACCATTATCAACCATTGGCTGATATATTATCAACCATTGTCATAAATGGTTGATAATACCCCCATATTTACACCATAAAGGTGCTCATTAGACTGGGTTAAACTGTCAAGTCTTTTTTTTTTTTTTTTTGTAGAGACGGAGTCTCACTTTATTGGGCTCTCCATAGAGGGCCCTTGCGTCACACAGCTCACAGCAACCTCCAACTCCTGGGCTTAGGCGATTCTCTTGCCTCAGCCTCCCGAGCAGCTGGGTTTGAACCTGCCACCTCCA
>NW_003857726.1:0-1250 GCF_000181295.1 Otolemur garnettii | reverse complement strand
AAGTTGACTGTCTTTGATTCCATATATAAGTGAGATTATGCAGTATTTTTGTCTGTTGGTGCCTGACTTTTTTCACTTAGCATATTGATCTCCTGATTTCCCAATGTTTGTCATACAAATGACAGGATCTCCTTCTTTTTGAGGGCTGGATAATGTTCCAATGTTAGTGGTGTGCATGTGTATAGATGTGTATACACATCACCTTTCTTTATTGATTTGATAGTTAACAGGCATTTACATGATTCCACATCTTGGCTACTGTGAATAATACTGCAATGAACATGCATGCTCATTACCAATTTTGTTGCCTTTAGAGATCTACCTAGAAGTGATATTACTAGATGTCATAGTTCTGTTTTTTAATTTTTTTTTGAGGAAACTAAAAAAAAACCCATGTTTTCAATAATGGTTGTATCACTTTACGTTCCCACCAACAGTGCTCAAGGGGTCCCTTTACTCTACATTCTTACCAACATTTTTTACCATTTGTCTTTTTATTTTTTTAAATCATAGCTGTGTACATTAATGCAATTATGGGGCACAATGTGCTGGTTTTATATACAATTTGAAATATTTCCATCAAACTGGCCTTCACCACATTTTCTTAGTTATTGTGTTAAGACATTCATATTCTACACATAGTAGATTTAACTTGTACCCTTGTAAAATGCACCATAGATGTGGTCCCACCAATTACCCTCCCTCCACCCATCTTTCCCTCTCCCCTCCCCTCCCTTTTCTCTTTCCCTTTCTTCTTGGGCTATGGTTGGGTTATAGCTTTCATAAGAAAGTGTATTTATAAATTGGATTTATATTAAGGCTGAGTACATTGAATACTTTTTCTTCTATTCTTGAGATACTTTGCTAAGAATATGTTCCAGCTCCATCCATGTAAACATGTAAGAAGTAAAGTCTCCATTCTTTTTAAAGGCTGCATAATATTTCATGGTGTACATATACCACAATTTATTAATCCATTCATGGGTCAATGGACACTTGGGCTTCTTCCATGATTTAGCATAATTGGGCTGTAATAAACATTCTGATGCAAATATCTTTGTTATAAAGTGATTTTTGGTTTTCTGGAAATATACCTAGTAGAGGAATTGAAGAATCAAATGGCAGGTCTATTTTTATACCCCTAAGTGTTCTCCAAACATCCTTCCAAAAGTGTATTAGTTTGCATTCCCACCAGCAATGCAGAAGTGCTCCCTTTTCTCCACATCCATGCCAATATCTCTGGTTTGGGG
>NW_003857725.1:0-1251 GCF_000181295.1 Otolemur garnettii | reverse complement strand
GGTTGCAGCCGTCATTGTTGTTTGGCGGGCCCAGGCTGGATTCGAACCCGCCACCTTAGGTGTATGTGGCTGGCGCCTTAGCCACTTGAGCCACATGTAAGTTTTAATTCCTTCTTTTGTTCTCAACTTGTTTATTATGTAAAAGATGATAAAAATGATAGTTTCAGTTTTTAACACATTCTTGGGATGTTAGCCATCCAGAGAGCATTATTTAAAACAGTTGAAGAAGAGCCCCAATGTTTTGACTCTAAGAGTTTGCTTCAATTAAAAAAAAAAGACCTAATTCCATGGGATTATGGTAGCTAATTTATCATGAGAATTGAATGTAGAAATGTAGAGGCTCTGAGCTATTGGCAGAGGTGACAGTGACAGCTGGAGTTGACAGGCTAAGAGGCAGCCCATCATAAAATTACCTTGCCCTTGTTAACAAAGTGTTAATATTTGTTACATATACATATTATGTTAATTATAGATTAACATACATACGTTAATTATAGATTCATTATGGTGTTTTAAAACAGTCAAGCCTAAATAAATTCTTTGTACCATCAAAAAGATACATAATAGCTACTTGGGAGGCTGAGGCAAGAGAATTGCTTAAGCCCAAAGTTGGAGGTTGCTGTGAACTGTGACGCCATAGCACTCCACCCAGGGCTACAGCTTGAGACTCTGTCTCAAAACAAAAAAGATAGGCCCGGCGCCTATAGCTCAACCGGCTAAGGCGCCAGCCACGTACACCTAAGGTGGTGGGTTCGAATCCCCAGCCCGGACCCGCAAAACAACAATGAAGGCTGCAACCAAAAAATAGCCGGGCGTTGTGGCGGGCGCCTGTGGTCCCAGCTACTTGGGAGGCGGAGGCAGGAGACTCGCTGGAGCCCAGGAGTTGGTCATGTGTACTTGGTTTTGTGCCACGGCACTCTGCCCAGGGGGACAGCTTGAGGCTCTGTCTCAAAAAAAAAAATAAAAAAATAAAAAAATAAATACACTTTTCATTATAAATCTGAAGTTCGTTGTCCAGGAATTTGGGCACCAACTCAGAGCACCCCTTCCCTTCGCTAACCTCCTTGGGCTAGGAGAACATATTCTGTGGCCAGATTGAGTGGGTTCTCATCCTGGCTCCTCAATTCTTTTTTTTGAGACGGAGCCTCAAGCTGTTGGCCTGGGTAGAGTGTCAGGGCATCACAGCTGACAGCAACCTCCAACTCCTGTGCTTAAGCGATTCTCTTGCCTCAGCCTCCCAAGTAGCTGGGA
>NW_003857724.1:0-1251 GCF_000181295.1 Otolemur garnettii | reverse complement strand
TAGGCTCAAGCGAGTCTCCTGCCTCAGCCTCCCAAGTAGCTGGGACTACAGGCGCCCACCACAACGCCTGGCCATTTTTTTTTGGTTGCAGCCATCATTGTTGTTTGGCGAGCCCGGGCTGGGGATTCAAACCCACCACCTTAGATGTATGTGGCTTGGCGCCCCAGCCGCTTGAGCCACAGGTGCCGAGCCCTTACTGAATGTTCTAAGGGCACTTGAATGTATAATCTGCAGTTGATGTGTGTAATGTACTCTAAATTCCAACTATATCAAGTTGATTGATAGTGCTACCCATCACATCAAAATTCTACCAAACCTTTAAAGAGGAACTAGTACCTATACCACTCAACCTTTTCCAAAATATAGAAAAAGAAGAAATATACGACCCAACACATTCTATGAAGCCAACACCACCTTGATCCCCAAACCAGGAAAAGACCCAACAAGGAAAGAAAATTATAGACCAATATCACTAATGAATACTGATGTAAAAATATTCAACAAGATCCTAACAAACAAAATCCAGCAATACATCAAACAAATTACACACCATGACCACGTAGGTTTTATCTCAGGGTCTCAAGGCTGGTTCAATATACGTAAATCTATAAATATAATTCATCACATAAACAAATTAAAAAACAAAGACCATATGATTCTCTCCATTGATACAGAAAAAGCTTTTGATAATCTGACCATCCTTTCATGGTCAGAACACTTAAGAAAATCGGTATAGAAGGGACATTTCTTAAACTGATAGAGGCCATCTACAGCAAACCCACAGCCAATATTGTATTGAATAGAATTAAATTGAAATCATTTCCATGCAGATCAGGAACTAGGCAGGGTTAACCATTGTCTCCACTGCTTTTTAACATTGTAATGGAAGTTTTAGCCATCACAATTATGGAAGAAAAGGCAATCAAGGGTATCCATATAGGGTCAGAAGAGATCAAACTTTCGCTCTTCACAGATGATCTGATTGTATATCTGGAAAACACCAGGGATTCTACTACAAAACACTTAGAAGTGATCAAGGAATACAGCAGCATCTCAGGATACAAAATCAACACTCATAAATCTGTAGCCTTTATATATACCAACAACAGTCATGCTAAAAAAACAGTCAAGGACCCTATTCCGTTCACAGTAGTGCCAAAGAAGATGCAATATTTGGGAGTTTACCTAACAAAGGACGTGAAAGATCTCTAGAAAGAGAACTATGAAACTCTAAGAAAAGAAATAGCTGAA
>NW_003857723.1:0-1251 GCF_000181295.1 Otolemur garnettii | reverse complement strand
AAAAGCCTAGTGCCCAACACAAAGTGCGGACTCGGCAACTCTGAGCTGTTATTATTTTATATTAAAAAAAATCCACATTTGTTTGCTGCTAAGATGACAAATTAGGAGGGTGATTTAGTGAGGAAGAAAGAATCAAAGTCCTGGAAACAATGGTGCAATTTTAAAGTACCATAAACACACAGTATCAAGTAATTTTTAGAAAGTGAAATAAAAATTGTGGATTTGAAGAAAAGGGTGAAAGGGAAGTTATCTTTTTTTTTTCTGGAGACAGTCTCACTTTGTCACCCTCAGTAGAGTGCTGTGGCGTCACGGTTCACAGTAACCTCAAACTCCTGGGTTCAAGGGATCCTCTTGCCTCAGCCTCCCAAGTAGCTGGGACTATGGGAACCCCCCCACAATACCTGGTTATTTTTAGAGATGGGGGTCTTGCTCTGGCTCAGGCTGGTCTCGAACTTCTGAGCTCAAGCAATCCACCTGCCTCCCAGAGTGCTGGGATTACAGCACCACACCTGGTGGAAAGTATTTTTAAACTTTGGCCAAGTTTAATGGCCCCTGTAACCCAAACGACTTTTCATTTGCCACAGGGGACACTTTATCTCTGTCATGAGGGGTCCTTATTCCTTTCTTGTTGGTCTCCTGAACTTCACTTCACTCTCTTTCCTTCCTGGTGGGCATGTTTTGCTTTTGATACTCGACGTGGGTGACTGAAAATTAAGGGACACGTGAATTCTCAGTGCATGTTGGCTCTATCCTCAATTTTTCTTTTCTGTAACATTTTCTCACTTGAAAATTTGAATTCTTGGGGTGGCACCTGTGGCTTGAGGAGTAGGATGCCAGCCCCATATATTGGAGGTGGCAGGTTCAAACCAGGCCCCAGCCAAAAAACTGCAAAAAAAAAAAAAAAAGAAAGAAAAGAATAGAAAATTTGAATTCTAGGACACTAAAAGTGACCTGATAACATTACTTATGAATTTTCTTTTCTGCACTACAGGTATATTGTCCTAATTGGCATAACTTTAATAATAAAGTTTTTTTTTTTTTTTACAGTTTTTGGCTGGGGCTGGGTTTGAACCCGCCACCTCTGGCATATGGGGCCAGTGCCTTACTCCTTTGGGCCATGGGCCCCACCCAATAATGAAGCTTTTTGATGTATGCAGAAATTAAGTTTTGTCTTCCTCTAATTTAACTTAAAGCCCCTATGGAAAGTAAGATGCTCCACATCTCATTTATTTTTCCAAATGACCCTAAATC
>NW_003857722.1:0-1251 GCF_000181295.1 Otolemur garnettii | reverse complement strand
TCCCAGCTACTTGGGAGGCTGAGGCAAGAGAATCGCTTAAGCACAGGAGTTGGAGGTTGCTGTCAGCTGTGATGCCCTGACACTCTACCCAGGCCAACAGCTTGAGGCTCCGTCTCAAAAAAAAGAATTGAGGAGCCAGGATGAGAACCCACTCAATCTGGCCACAGAATATGTTCTCCTAGCCCAAGGAGGTTAGCGAAGGGAAGGGGTGCTCTGAGTTGGTGCCCAAATTCCTGGACAACGAACTTCAGATTTATAATGAAAAGTGTATTTATTTTTTTATTTTTTTATTTTTTTTTTTGAGACAGAGCCTCAAGCTGTCCCCCTGGGCAGAGTGCCGTGGCACAAAACCAAGTACACATGACCAACTCCTGGGCTCCAGCGAGTCTCCTGCCTCCGCCTCCCAAGTAGCTGGGACCACAGGCGCCCGCCACAACGCCCGGCTATTTTTTGGTTGCAGCCTTCATTGTTGTTTTGCGGGTCCGGGCTGGGGATTCGAACCCACCACCTTAGGTGTACGTGGCTGGCGCCTTAGCCGGTTGAGCTATAGGCGCCGGGCCTATCTTTTTTGTTTTGAGACAGAGTCTCAAGCTGTAGCCCTGGGTGGAGTGCTATGGCGTCACAGTTCACAGCAACCTCCAACTTTGGGCTTAAGCAATTCTCTTGCCTCAGCCTCCCAAGTAGCTATTATGTATCTTTTTGATGGTACAAAGAATTTATTTAGGCTTGACTGTTTTAAAACACCATAATGAATCTATAATTAACGTATGTATGTTAATCTATAATTAACATAATATGTATATGTAACAAATATTAACACTTTGTTAACAAGGGCAAGGTAATTTTATGATGGGCTGCCTCTTAGCCTGTCAACTCCAGCTGTCACTGTCACCTCTGCCAATAGCTCAGAGCCTCTACATTTCTACATTCAATTCTCATGATAAATTAGCTACCATAATCCCATGGAATTAGGTCTTTTTTTTTTAATTGAAGCAAACTCTTAGAGTCAAAACATTGGGGCTCTTCTTCAACTGTTTTAAATAATGCTCTCTGGATGGCTAACATCCCAAGAATGTGTTAAAAACTGAAACTATCATTTTTATCATCTTTTACATAATAAACAAGTTGAGAACAAAAGAAGGAATTAAAACTTACATGTGGCTCAAGTGGCTAAGGCGCCAGCCACATACACCTAAGGTGGCGGGTTCGAATCCAGCCTGGGCCCGCCAAACAACAATGACGGCTGCAACC
>NW_003857721.1:0-1251 GCF_000181295.1 Otolemur garnettii | reverse complement strand
CCTCAGCCTCCCAAGTAGCTGGGACTACAGGTGCCTACCACAAAGCCTGGCTATTTTTGGTTGTAGCTGACATTGTTGTTTGGCAGACCTGGCTGGGTTCAAACCCACCAGCTCTGGTGTATATGGCT
This sequence comes from Otolemur garnettii, assembly GCF_000181295.1. Lineage (NCBI taxonomy): Eukaryota > Metazoa > Chordata > Mammalia > Primates > Galagidae > Otolemur > Otolemur garnettii. The sequence continues at coordinate 1,123 of NW_003857721.1, read as the reverse complement.
GGCACCCTAGCCGCTGAGCTATAGGCACCCAGCCCAGTGAAACTCTATCTCCAAAAAAAAAGAAAAGAATAGAAAAAACAAGAAAAAAACAGCATTAATACTTGAATTAGAGTAAAAACAGAATCACAATCCTAAAAATGTTAGAAGGAAAAAAAATACAGAACATATTTCAGGGAATTTATTATAGTTACATCTTTATGCTTTCTCTGTGAGTATGAGCCTAGCAATTATGTGGCAGAAAGTTGAGTTCACATTTTGTTTTCTTTTTTTTGAGACAGAGTCTCATTATGTCACTCTCAGTAGAGTGTCATGGCATCAGCAACCTCCAACTCTTGGGCTCAAGTGATACTTTTGCCTCAACTTTTTCTGTTTTTAGTAGAGACAGGGTCTCAGTTTTTGCTTAGGCTGGTCTCCAACTCATAAGCTCAAGCAATCCACCCACCTCAGCATCCCAGACTGCTAGGATTACAGGCATGAGCCACTGCACCTGGCTGAGAATGAGGATTCTATGGAATATAATTTGGAAGCATTTTGGTCTAGGCCACAGGAAAAGACACCAAATCCTTGGGTTGAATCTGGCCGTCGTCTAGGTTTCTCTGGATAACCTTGATCTAGCCACTCCTATTGTTGCCTCAACAATAATTTCTCTCTCAGTGGGTTATGTGGCTTTTCCGCTCAGAACTGAGCCTTTCAGACAAATGTGTAATTAGCCTTTCAAAGATGGTGATTATAGTTGCAAATACCTCGAAAAATGAGTTGTAAAAACTAGCATTTTCCTAAAATAACACCTTTGAGGTTACCCTCTCATCATTTTTTCTCATATGTATCACATTTTCCCTCTTGCTTTCTCTCCCTCTTTGCAAATCTGCATCTTTCTTCTGCTTTTATTTTTTCCTTTTCCTTTGACTATTCTCTTTTGCTCTATTTCCCCCTCCATTTTTTATTTTTTTGAGACATAGTCTCAAGCTGTTGATTTGTGTAGAGTGCTGTAACATCATAGCTCACAGCAACCTCAAACTTTTGGGCCCAAGTGATTCTCTTGCCTCAGCCTCCCAAGTAGCTGGGGCTACAGGCACCTACCACAGTGCCTGGCTTTTTTGTTTTTGTTGCATTTGCTTCTGTT
>NW_003857720.1:0-1252 GCF_000181295.1 Otolemur garnettii | reverse complement strand
GGGCTGGATTTGAACCCGCCACCTTAGGTGTACGTGGCTGGCGCCTTAGCCACTTGAGCCACAGGTGCCGAGCCTCTTTCTTTTTTTTTTTGAGACAGAGTCTTGCTACGTCACCCTCAGTAGCTGTGGTGGCATCACAGCTCACAGCAACCTCAAACTCTTAGGCTTAAGTGATTCTCTTGCCTCAGCCTCCCAAGTAGCTGGGACTACAGGCGCCTGCCACAATGCCTGGCTATTTTTGCTGCAGTTTCAGTGTTGTGTAGCAGGCCCAAGCCGGGTTTGAACCCACTTGCCTGGGTGTATGTGGCTGGCGCCATAACCACTATGTTACGGGTGCAGAGCTGATGCAAAAGTTCTTAACAAAACTTTAGCAAATGGAATCCAAAAAATATACTCAAAAGATAGTACATCATGACCAAGTGGGGTTTATTCCAAGAATATAAGGTTGGTTTTAACATTAGAAATGTTAAATGGTGTAATCTGTCATATTAATGGATTAAAAAATAAAGACTATATGCTTATCTCAATAGATGCAGAAAAATCATTTTACCAAATCCAACTTCTATTTTTTTTAAATCCAACTTCTATTTCTGATACAAACTCTCAACAAACTAAGAATAAAAAGGGACTTCCTCAACTTGATAAAAGGAATCTGTGAAAAGCCCTTGTGTATGTCACACTTACTGAGGAAGACTAAAGCTTGGTCCTCACCATCAGGACAGATAAAGCCCCCTCTCACCACTTCTGCTGAAGGTTGCAGCAGCCCCTGCAACTGGGAAGGAAGAAGTGCAGCTGTGTCTGTTTGCAGGTGGCATGATAGTTACATGGAAAATCCTATGGAATGTATTTTAAAAGCTACAAAAACTAATCAGCGAGTTTAGCCAAGTTATAAGATCAGTCTACAAAAATCAAAAGTATGAGATAAGGCTTGGCACCTGTGGCTCAAGCGGCTAAGGTGCCAGCCACATACACCTAAGGTGGAGGGTTCGAATCCCCAGCCCAGGCCCGCCAAACAACACTGGCTGCAACCAAAAAATGGCCGGGTGTTGTGGCGGGCGCCTGTAGTCCTAGCTACTTGGGAGGCTGAGGCAGGAGACTCGCTTGAGCCCAGGAGTTGGAGGTTGCTGTGAGCGTGATGCCACGGCACTCTGTCCAGGGGGATAGCTTGAGGCTCCGTCTCAAAAAAAAAAAAAAAAACAGAGAAATTCAACTATAAATCCTTAATGGGGACAAGACCTAAGGGCAAAACAAT
>NW_003857719.1:0-1252 GCF_000181295.1 Otolemur garnettii | reverse complement strand
AAGTTTTCCACCAGCTAAAGGTATTAGAGGCTCAAAGTAAAAATTAAGTTGACTTTAGGGGAAAAGCTGATGTTTCTTTTTTTGCAGTTTTTGGCTGGAGCTGGGTTTGAACCCACCACCTCCAGTATATGAGGCTGGCACCCTACTGCCAAAGGCTCAGCCCTAAAAAAAAAGTTTTTAAATGACACAAATAATACATAGGAGGCAAAGGAGACAATACAGACTACAAAAGAAAATATAAGAAAAAAGACTCATAATCCCACCCCTCCAAAGATAACCACAGTTAAATATTTTGGATTTTTTTTTTCTCTCATACAGGTCTTTATTTTCCATCAATGTATATATACCTTCTAGGAATAAACTTTTTTAGCAAGATACACACTGTATACATAGTTCATCAAAGTAGTTAAAAAAAATAGAGCTAATCTAGAATGAATGACTGGAAAGATGGGATTATAGCTGTTTTGATTTTCTTCTTTATAATTTTCTGTTTCCCAAGTTTTCTAAAACAGGGACATTTGTTAGTGGTATAGTATATCAAGCTTCTAAACTGACAAGTGTTCAAGCAGAATAGTTCAAGATCATGCTAGGACCAACTCACCTGTCAGCCAAAACATCACCTCCTCCAGGTTATACCCCCATGCAGGGTTTGATACCTTTTTAAATCTTTGGAATAATAATAATAACAGCTAGGCCAGGTGTGGTGGCTCATGCCTATAATCCCTGCACTTTGGGAGGCTGATATGGGAAGGTCGCTTGAAGCCAGGAGTTTGAGACCAGACTGGGCAATGGAGTGACTACACTACATCACTACCCATCACTACAAAAAATAAAAAAATTAGCCAGATGTGGTGGTGCTGTAGTCCCAGCTACTCAGACGCCTGACGCAGGAGGATCTCTTGAGCCCAGGAATTTGAGAGTCATCACTGCACTCTAACCCAAGTGACAGAGCATGACAATGTCTCAAAGAAAAAGAAAAAGAAAGTACTAATACTTCATGCCAGGCACTATTCTAAATATTTTGACATTTTTAGCTCAGCCCATTAAAGTATGTACTATCTTTATCCCCATTTTACAGATGAAAAAACTGAGGAACAAGAACAGAATTCCACCTCAATCCTGACAAAGGCAGAGCATTCACTGAAAAGGTTGAGTTTAAGTTTTCCACCAGCTAAAGGTATTAGAGGCTCAAAGTAAAAATTAAGTTGACTTTAGGGGAAAAGCTGATGTTTCTTTTTTTGCAGTTTTTGGC
>NW_003857718.1:0-1252 GCF_000181295.1 Otolemur garnettii | reverse complement strand
ATTGTTTTGCCCTTAGGTCTTGTCCCCATTAAGGATTTATAGTTGAATTTCTCTGTTTTTTTTTTTTTTTTTGAGACGGAGCCTCAAGCTATCCCCCTGGACAGAGTGCCGTGGCATCACGCTCACAGCAACCTCCAACTCCTGGGCTCAAGCGAGTCTCCTGCCTCAGCCTCCCAAGTAGCTAGGACTACAGGCGCCCGCCACAACACCCGGCCATTTTTTGGTTGCAGCCAGTGTTGTTTGGCGGGCCTGGGCTGGGGATTCGAACCCTCCACCTTAGGTGTATGTGGCTGGCACCTTAGCCGCTTGAGCCACAGGTGCCAAGCCTTATCTCATACTTTTGATTTTTGTAGACTGATCTTATAACTTGGCTAAACTCGCTGATTAGTTTTTGTAGCTTTTAAAATACATTCCATAGGATTTTCCATGTAACTATCATGCCACCTGCAAACAGACACAGCTGCACTTCTTCCTTCCCAGTTGCAGGGGCTGCTGCAACCTTCAGCAGAAGTGGTGAGAGGGGGCTTTATCTGTCCTGATGGTGAGGACCAAGCTTTAGTCTTCCTCAGTAAGTGTGACATACACAAGGGCTTTTCACAGATTCCTTTTATCAAGTTGAGGAAGTCCCTTTTTATTCTTAGTTTGTTGAGAGTTTGTATCAGAAATAGAAGTTGGATTTAAAAAAAATAGAAGTTGGATTTGGTAAAATGATTTTTCTGCATCTATTGAGATAAGCATATAGTCTTTATTTTTTAATCCATTAATATGACAGATTACACCATTTAACATTTCTAATGTTAAAACCAACCTTATATTCTTGGAATAAACCCCACTTGGTCATGATGTACTATCTTTTGAGTATATTTTTTGGATTCCATTTGCTAAAGTTTTGTTAAGAACTTTTGCATCAGCTCTGCACCCGTAACATAGTGGTTATGGCGCCAGCCACATACACCCAGGCAAGTGGGTTCAAACCCGGCTTGGGCCTGCTACACAACACTGAAACTGCAGCAAAAATAGCCAGGCATTGTGGCAGGCGCCTGTAGTCCCAGCTACTTGGGAGGCTGAGGCAAGAGAATCACTTAAGCCTAAGAGTTTGAGGTTGCTGTGAGCTGTGATGCCACCACAGCTACTGAGGGTGACGTAGCAAGACTCTGTCTCAAAAAAAAAAAGAAAGAGGCTCGGCACCTGTGGCTCAAGTGGCTAAGGCGCCAGCCACGTACACCTAAGGTGGCGGGTTCAAATCCAGCCC
>NW_003857717.1:0-1252 GCF_000181295.1 Otolemur garnettii | reverse complement strand
AACTCTTTGGGTTTCTGCTTCCATATTTCCCTTCATTTTATTCATCTCATTTGCCATCCACATTTTGAACTCTATTTCTGACATTTCAGCCATTTGTTTATGCATGGTATCTTCTGACATATCTCCTTTGTCATTCCGTGGGGGAGTTGATCTACTCTGAGTATTCATGTTGCCAGAGTTTTTCTTCTGGTTTTGTTCCATGATTATTTTCTGCAGGTTAAAATTGGATTGAGACTTCCAGGAATTGTAGTTTACCAGCCTTTTAGGAAAGACTAATGATTGTGGCTTTTCTCCTCAAACTTTAGAAAGATCCCTTTCAGACCTACAGGCAAAGGCTCTGAGGACCTGATTGGTATTATAGGGCTGACTGGCTCTGTCTTGTAGTCAGCCACCCTCTATCCAATCCTACTGAGTTGCTGAATTAGGCTGAAATCTCAGCTGGAGGTGGGGGAGATGCAAGCAACTGAGATACCCTGCCTCTCTCCAGTGACAATTGCAGGAGAAGAATCAGTCCCTCCCATGTCAGCACAACCATGGCTCAACCTTGTGGGGTCCCCGGGTGGACAGTGCAAGTCCAGCATTCCAAACTATTTATGCCAGGTAGCATAATAACTGCTCAACTAAGAGAGTTCAAATGATGTCCAGCAACCTGATGGCAGGGATCCACGGGCGGTTCTATCCCAGGAACCTAAAAGGCTGAAGTTTGGCTCTCTCTGGTGCTTAATGGGGTCAGGATGGCCCACCTGGCCAAAGAGGCAGTCCATGGGGGTCAGCGCCTCCTTCCCTGTATTATACCACAGCTTCGACTCCAACTGGTAACCTTGTAGGGCTGTGGCTTGGCTCCCTTCAGTGAGCCAAGGCACCAGGGCTATGGACTTGCCAGTACCAGAAGAGAGTCAGTGTCTCCTCTCACACCACACTCTGCCACAGGGGCAACCTTGTGGACCAGAAGCCCGGCTCCCTCCAGTGCTCAACAGCATCTGGGGAGTGTACCATGAGCGTAAGTTCTGAGGTGTGATCGTGGCTGTCTCCTGGTGGGTGCCACGGTGGCACCTATTTCTCTCTCATTGCGTTAGTGTCTCTGTCCCAGCCAAGCTCTACCACCCTGAAGTTGAGGCCTGACTCCCTGAGGTGGTGAAGAGAAATGGGAAGTGTTTCTCCAAAATCTAACCCAGGGCATGAGCCCTGCCACAGGTCCACGCTACTCCCTCTCTCACTTGACTCCCTCTGTCTGCATCCCCTACATTCCACC
>NW_003857716.1:0-1253 GCF_000181295.1 Otolemur garnettii | reverse complement strand
GCACTAATTGTTACTAGTTGTTACACTAATTGGTGGTGATCAGCCAGTTTTATAGAACCATGAGTCTTGTGTCTTAATCCTATGGTCATTAGAATTAGACACCACATTAGACTTTTGGCAGTATTGTCTTCAATTTCTGCAATTATTTTTGTGGGGTAGAGAGAATGACTTTGCTGGTGCAGGCATACGCCGCACTTTCTGAACACTCCCGTATGTGGATTATTCTGCGAGCTACTGAGGAGGGCCATGCAGATAGAAGTGGGGCAGAAAGAGGTAAGGACAGAGAAGAAATGAAAGACATAGTCCTTGCCGTCAGCTAACTTACAACCTCTTGGGGAAACCCATAAATAATATCAAGTGGAAATGTATTGGCATTGCATCTGAGTACAGTTGCTAATAGCGGTGGAGTAACTGAGTTTTTCTCTTTGAATACAGATGGTGTTAGCAAAGCATGTGTATGAGCAAGTTTTACAAACGCTGGACAATCTCATGTATAGTGAAGATCTGAATAAGTTTCCAGCCAGTGCTACCTCCTCCCCTTGCCCTAATTCTCCTCTGCCTTCCGTCAGTTCCCTCAGTAGGGTGCTGTGGCATCACAGCTCACAGCAACTTCTAGCTCTTGGGCTTAGGCAATTCTCTTGCGTCAGCCTCCTGAGTAGCTGTGACTACAGGTGCCCACCACAATGCCTGACTATTTTTTATTGCAGTTTGGCTGGGGCCAGGTTTGAACCCACCACCCTCAGTATATGGGGCCAGAACCCTACTCACTGAGCCACAAGCGCTGCCCCATCTTTTTTTGATTTTTGGCAAAATGTTTTAAGGCAAATCCCAGATTTAATGCTGTTTTTGTCCCTGTATGTTTGGAATGTATCTCTTAAAACTGTAGGCATTTTTTAATATAACTGTAATGATATTATCATAGCTTACAAGATAAATGAGAATTCTTTGATGTCATATTTTATTTTGGGGGTAGAATGCTTCAAAGGCAGTTTTGTACGCTCTGCTTTACATTATATTGGAGGCATGCAATGTCTGTTTTCTCTCTTTACTGATGCTAAAATTGCTAATTGTATTTAGGTGGCGAGAACCTTGACCTCTCCATTGTTAAATTGCCTGTCAGTCATTCACATAATGGTTATTCCACTGATGAACTTTGAGGGGATTTATTACTTAATTAGGGGTAACAAAACTGTCACTTTCTATCATTATTTCTGTATCTATTGGTTGGAATTCCTCTGTTTAAAAATTGCTCT
>NW_003857715.1:0-1253 GCF_000181295.1 Otolemur garnettii | reverse complement strand
CCAGGAGTTGGAGGTTGCTGTGAGCTATGATGCCACGGCACTCTACCCAGGGGGATAGCTTGAGGCTCTGTCTCAAAAAAAAAAAAAATTGTTTTTGCAGGGTTTTTTTCTTTCTTTTTTTTTTTTTGGCCAGGGCTGGGTTTGAACCCTCCACCTCTTGCATATGGGGCTGGCGCCCTACTTCTTTGAGCCACAAGTTGATACCCTTTTTTAAAATTGTTGTTGTTGCCGTTGTCATTGTTGTTTAGCTGGCTTGGGCTGGGTTTGAACCTGCCAGCCTAGGTCTATATGGCCGACGCCATAACCACTGAGCCATCTGTCTGGGATTTGCTTCTGAATATTCTAGGGCCGGGGGAGTGTGGGTGGGGTATAGACCACACAGCATTGACCTTGAGTTGGTAACTACTAAAGCTGAAAGGTGGGTTTGTTATCCTCGTCTCTCTACTTTCGTATGCTTGACAATTTCCATAATAAAACATTTTTGGTAAGAAATCCTATATTTTGCACCTGTAGTCCCAGCTACTTGAGAGGCTGAGGCAGGAGAATCACTTAAGCCTAAGAGTTTGAAGCTGCTATGACCTATGACCCCATGGCACTGTACCGGGGTGACATAGTGAGACTCTGTCTTCAAAAAAAAAAAAAGAAATCCTACATTTCAAATATTTTCCAGAGTGACTTACTTGCTAATAATTCTGGATAGCTGAAGTTTTACCACGCTTTTTAGGTCCCCAGCACGATTCAGTGACTGAAGCTCTATAAATTGATTAAACTCAAGCTTGTAAGTGGAACATTTTAGGGCATGCTAAAAGACACCACTTCTCAACATTAAACCCTCAACTGCCTCCACCTGCTCCCACTGCCTTCACAGTCAAACTGGTGGCAGGTGGTCCTACTCTGTCCCTGTTACCTCACCTCTATCTGATCCTGGTGGCCCTGCCTTTCTCCTGTTGTCCTCACCATACTGCAGGACATGCTCTAGCAAGACCCAAGCAGCCGCCCCTGTGCTTTGAACCTAGTAGTCTATTCTTTTTTTTTTTTTTTTTTTTGAGACGGAGCCTCAAGCTATCCCCCTGGGTAGAGTGCCATAGCATCACGCGAGTCTCCTGCCTCAGCCTCCCAAGTAGCTGGGACTACAGGTGCCCGCCACAACACCTGGCTATTTTTTGGTTGCAGCCATCATTGTTGTTTGGTGGGCCCGGGCTGGGGATTCGAACCCGCCACCTTAGGTGTATGTGGCTGGCGCCTTAGCCGCT
>NW_003857714.1:0-1253 GCF_000181295.1 Otolemur garnettii | reverse complement strand
AGCGGCTAAGGCGCCAGCCACATACACCTAAGGTGGCGGGTTCGAATCCCCAGCCCGGGCCCACCAAACAACAATGATGGCTGCAACCAAAAAATAGCCAGGTGTTGTGGCGGGCACCTGTAGTCCCAGCTACTTGGGAGGCTGAGGCAGGAGACTCGCGTGATGCTATGGCACTCTACCCAGGGGGATAGCTTGAGGCTCCGTCTCAAAAAAAAAAAAAAAAAAAAGAATAGACTACTAGGTTCAAAGCACAGGGGCGGCTGCTTGGGTCTTGCTAGAGCATGTCCTGCAGTATGGTGAGGACAACAGGAGAAAGGCAGGGCCACCAGGATCAGATAGAGGTGAGGTAACAGGGACAGAGTAGGACCACCTGCCACCAGTTTGACTGTGAAGGCAGTGGGAGCAGGTGGAGGCAGTTGAGGGTTTAATGTTGAGAAGTGGTGTCTTTTAGCATGCCCTAAAATGTTCCACTTACAAGCTTGAGTTTAATCAATTTATAGAGCTTCAGTCACTGAATCGTGCTGGGGACCTAAAAAGCGTGGTAAAACTTCAGCTATCCAGAATTATTAGCAAGTAAGTCACTCTGGAAAATATTTGAAATGTAGGATTTCTTTTTTTTTTTTTGAAGACAGAGTCTCACTATGTCACCCCGGTACAGTGCCATGGGGTCATAGGTCATAGCAGCTTCAAACTCTTAGGCTTAAGTGATTCTCCTGCCTCAGCCTCTCAAGTAGCTGGGACTACAGGTGCAAAATATAGGATTTCTTACCAAAAATGTTTTATTATGGAAATTGTCAAGCATACGAAAGTAGAGAGACGAGGATAACAAACCCACCTTTCAGCTTTAGTAGTTACCAACTCAAGGTCAATGCTGTGTGGTCTATACCCCACCCACACTCCCCCGGCCCTAGAATATTCAGAAGCAAATCCCAGACAGATGGCTCAGTGGTTATGGCGTCGGCCATATAGACCTAGGCTGGCAGGTTCAAACCCAGCCCAAGCCAGCTAAACAACAATGACAACGGCAACAACAACAATTTTAAAAAAGGGTATCAACTTGTGGCTCAAAGAAGTAGGGCGCCAGCCCCATATGCAAGAGGTGGAGGGTTCAAACCCAGCCCTGGCCAAAAAAAAAAAAAGAAAGAAAAAAACCCTGCAAAAACAATTTTTTTTTTTTTTGAGACAGAGCCTCAAGCTATCCCCCTGGGTAGAGTGCCGTGGCATCATAGCTCACAGCAACCTCCAACTCCTGG
>NW_003857713.1:0-1253 GCF_000181295.1 Otolemur garnettii | reverse complement strand
CTTTCTTTTTTGTTTTAAAAATATATATCACTTTTGTTCAGCTATAAAGAATAAATAAAATACACCTATAAAATATATTAAAGCAGACACATTTTGGACTATTACTTTTTTAATATAGAATGATAACTGAGGGCAGAAATAAAAGTGGAGAAAAATATTAAGACTCCTATAGAGTGAAAGTATAACTGTCCTCCAACCGAAAAAGATTAGCCCCCAATGTGAATGACTATATAAGAAAAGAAAAGAAAGAAGTAACTAACAAAAAAAATTGAAATAAGAGTTAATTAACAAAACATTCCAGAGAAAATTAAAGCTAAAGCTCCCTCAGGTAAGATATCTTGACTCACAGTCACACCCTTGAGTTTCCATAGCTTAATGTTATTGGTGGCCAGGGCGGAGGAGGAAGTGTCAACTATGAGAATTCTATTCTATTGCTGCCATAAAAAATTACCACAAATGCTGTGGCTTAACACTCATTTATGTAACCTCAAACTCTTGGGCTTAAGCCATTCTCCTGCCTCAGCCTCCCTAGTAGCTGGGACTACAGATGCCTGTTATGACATAGATGCAGGACACGGTGGCACCACGGCCTGCCACCTTAGCCCTGGACCTGTTGACTTTGCAGCTGATGGAAGAACCAGCTAGATATCCAGCGGACACGTGGAGGGCAAGACACTGGCAGTGCTGTCTACTCACGTGGACTTCTGGCTAGTCAATTTCACAGATGGGTGGCCGTGCTCTCTCCTCTGCGGGGCACTCCTAACTGGTCAATTTCATGTCAGTTTCCAATGCTTGAGTGCTCCTTGGAGAGCTGGCTGAAATTGATGAGATCCATGCCCTGAGAGTCAACATTGACTTCTGCAAAACAACCCCCCTACCACTATATAAGCCCCTAAGCAGAGAGCCCAAAAACAGACCTCAAAGAAGGAGCAGGAGAGCTTGTTCCCATCATGGGCTTTCTCTGCACTGAGGTTTGGGTTTTTGTGACTGTTGTAATTCTTGTGCCTTTAAATAAATCCTGACTTGCGGGCTGATCCTATGGTCCGTGGATTCATTCTTAGAATCCCTGAGACCAAGAGCCTGGAAATCCAGTATCAACATCTGGCTAATTTTTCTATTTTTGGTAGAGACAGAGTCTCACTTTTGTTCAAACTGGTATCAAATTTAAGAGCTCAAGGTATGCACCCGCCTCGGCCCCCCAGAGTTCTGGGATTACAGGTATGAGCCACCGTGCCTTGCTGTCACATGGTTTT
>NW_003857712.1:0-1254 GCF_000181295.1 Otolemur garnettii | reverse complement strand
AAAAAAAAAAAAAGAGATCCTCTTCCATCAGCCTCCCATGTAGCTGGGACCCACAACGCCTGGCTATTTTTTTAGAGATGGGGTCTAGCTCTTGCTCAGGCTGGTCTCCAACTTGTAAGCTCAAGCATTCTACCTGCCTTGGCTTCCCAGAGTTCTAGGATTATAGGCATGAGCCACTGTGCCTATACTCCAGCTTATTTTTTCTATTTTTAGTAGAGATAGGGTCTCCCTCTTGCTCAGGCTGGTCTTGAACTCCTGAGCTCAAGCAATCCACACACCTCCACCTCTAAGAGCACTAGGATTACAGGTGACAGCCATCACCCAGCTAATACTAATATCACCTATTCAAATTATTCAAATCTTGTCAATGGCCCCATAATGTCCGTTTTCTGGAACAGGATCAAATCCAGGTTCCCACAATGCATTTAGTCATCATGTCTCTTTTTGTTTTAAAGATAGGGTTCTTGGGCTCGGTGCCTGTGGCTCAAGTGGCTAAGGCGCCAGCCATATACACCTAAGGTGGCGGGTTCAAATCCAGCCCGGACTCAGCAAACAATAATGACAGCTGCAACCAAAAAATAGCCGGGCGTTATGGCGGGCGCCTGTGGTCCCAGCTACTTGAGAGACTGAGGCAGGAGACTCGCTTGAGCCCAGGAGTTGGAGGTTGCTGTGAGCGGTGTGACATCGTGGCACTCTACCAAGGGCGATAAAGTGAGACTCTGTCTCTATAAAAAAAAAAAAAGAACCCGTAAGGTTAAAATGGTAAATTTTATGTTTTGTGTTCTTTATCATAATAAAATAACCCCACAAAAGGCTAAGATCATTTAAAAGTTGCTTCATAAAAAATCATGTATTTCATTGTTTTTCTTTTATTTTTGGGAAACAGGGTCTTAACTGTTTTCCCCAGGGCTACAGTACCTGGCATCAGCCTAGCTCACAGCAACCTCATATTCCTGGGCTCAAGAGATCCTCTTGGCAATGCCCTTAGCTCAGTGAGTAGGGCGCTGGCCACATACATGTAGGCTGCAGGGTTTGAACCTGGCTCAGGGCCAGCTAAAACAACAATGACAACTGCAACAGAAAAAATAGACAGGTGTTGTGGTGGGTTCCCGTAGTCCCAGCTACTTCAGAGGCTGAGGCAAGAGAATCACTTAAGCCGAAGAGTTTGAGGTTGCTGTGAGCTATGACACCACAGCACTCTACCCAGGGTGACAGCTTGAGACTGTCTCAAAAAAAAAAAAAGAGATCCTCTTC
>NW_003857711.1:0-1254 GCF_000181295.1 Otolemur garnettii | reverse complement strand
TATGATGAATAGGAAAATTAGCTGGGCATTGTGGCCACTGCCTGTAGTCCTAGGGGAACCTGAGGCAAATGGATCACTTGAGCACAGAAGTTTGAGGTGCTGTTAGCTATGGCACAATGGCACTCTAGCTGGCCAACAGAGTAGGACTCTATCTCAAAAAATAAGAAAAAATAATAATTTCTTATACTTCCACTGAGATGGAAATTTGTAATAGTGTTCTTTATTCACTCCGAGGAAATTTGCTGCTTAAGCAAATTTATTTCCTAAAGCTTTTATAAACTCTTGTGTACCACCCTTCAACTCGGCTCTATGATTTTTGACTTTTTAAAATATTCTTATTTCTTCATCCCCATTAACTAATTCAATGCCAAGCCTAAATCAAACGGAGGCTTTGAAAAGGTTTTCTGAACTCCAAAAATAGTTCCTCAAAGTATGTTTCTTTGAGTGCCAACACCCTCTCAAAATACCATGAAAGACAATGAGAGTAGATTAGGGGGCATTTAGGAAACCAGAGATGAATGGGCAAAGGGGTTAAGCAAAGGCCTGACTGATAAAATACTGGATATCCAGTTAATGGGAATTTCAGATAAACAATAATTATTACTTCATTTATATTTTTCTAATGATGATTTATAAGTATAACCTTACACTAAAGGTAATTCATACTTTTACCTAAAATTAAAATTTAACTGGGTATCCTTGTCATTTAACTTGCTAAACCTCATTGTGTCAGAGATTATATCACTGGTTTCTCATGAGTAATGCAAAGGAAGTTAAGTGAATTTCACGTGTAGAGAGTTGAAGTACTCATGTTCTTCACTTTCTAGCACAAGATGACCATTGACCTATAAAAGGCCTACCATTGGTTTTATTAATTCATTCAACTTTTACTGATTCTTCACTTCCAAATTCCATTTTCCTCCCCACATTCTAAGTTGTTTGAAACGTACTTGGTTTTAACCTGTGCATTACACTTTTTAGATAAAATCCTACCTCCTTCAGATTTCCTAAGTCTCTGTTCACCTCACCTGCTCCATATGGCTTAGCCTGATAATCCTATCTAATTGCAAGTGGCCCCTTCCTACTTCTCCCACTCTCTTCCTAGTTCATTGGGTTTTTTTTTATTTGATTATGGTTTATAATTTCTCTCTCCTCAGATACACGTACTTTAAATGAGGACAAGGAGCTTTGTTTCATTGTTTTTGTTTTTTTCACTGACATACCAAGCACCTAGAACCTTGCTGGGCATATCCT
>NW_003857710.1:0-1254 GCF_000181295.1 Otolemur garnettii | reverse complement strand
TTCTTATGAGTCTGCAACTGGTGTTTGCTAAAATCAGTATTTTAGAACATAGTATGAAAATAATGTTGATTGTTGGCTCTATGCTGACCCGGAGTAAAGTCTTTTACAAGATTGTCTCCATGTTAATATGTTCTCTATATTTAGATGGTGTCATATAACAATAAGAGTTTGGAATTTCGCACAGTAGTTTGAGCAGCATCTTTTGCACACCGTGTGGCTACACATTGTCTTACAAGAGGATTGCCCTGCTGATATTGACCAACCTTGGCTCCTTATCACAAGCATCCTCATTGCTTCATCCAACTGGTTGAAGTAGACATCTGCTGTAATTGACTGACCGGTTTCCATGAAGCTGCACTGGATAATACCAGCACTGGACCACCACCCAGACACCATTAGCTTTTTTTTTAAATATTCTGTTTTGGAGTGAGTTTTGGTACTTCATCTTTATGCAGCCATTGTGTACAATGCTTGTGGTTGTCACTAGGAACCTAATTTTCAGCAAAGTTATCAATATGGTATAGAAATGGTTAGGCTTTGTGTCATGACAGTGAAGGAAGGTGAGCTTTGAGATGATTTCTCTTCTAATGCTCATTTAATTGATATGGGAGCCCATCTATCCAGCTTCTTTACCTTGCCAATTTGTTTCAAAGGGTCTGGTATTCTTATAATAGTAACATTGACTCTTGCTGCTGTTCATATGTAGATGGATTTGTTTCCACTACATCTTTCAGCTCATCATTATCCACCTGGGTCTCAGGTTACCCACGTGGCTTATTTTCAAGGTTAAAATCATCAGGATAGAATTTCTCAAACCATCAATGGTCCTTCCCAGATACTTCCTTCATACCTCAAACTGTCTGGGCTGTATTGGTTTCAGTGGAGCTCATCTTCCAAGACACCAGGAATTTTTTTACTTATCTGTGGTTTCACAAAAATTGCTCTAAACACGTTTGGAAGATAATCACAAACCAAAATATGCATTTGAATGAACGAGGATATACCTTCACAATAAAATAAAAAAGAAGTGTCAAAGAGAAACGTCAGAGATATCAATTGTCAAACTTAGTACCGCAGGAAATCAGACATTTTCTACTTAATAACCTAATACAAATGGGAAGTCTGAGAAGAGAAGGCCCTTGGTTTGCAAATTTGGGTAGTCTTTGGTCTGAGAATCAGTTAGATTCAGCACTGCTCTTCAGCAGAGAGTTGGCCTGTATGGCTTCTCAACTTCTTTTCTTTTTTTTTTTTTTT
>NW_003857709.1:0-1254 GCF_000181295.1 Otolemur garnettii | reverse complement strand
GTTATAGTCAAAGTTATATCTATCTGATGCATGTTCAGCCAACATCTTCCATTGTAGCTGAGGCTGGAGTGTATGCCACAGAAGATGCTTAATATCACTGGGAGATAGCTGATTCAAGTTTATGGCCAATCAGTCTCTAGTATGGATCTCCTGCTCTTATTCCGTAGCCTGGATAATCCACACAATTTGTATTTTCAGCAAACAACTGAATAGCTCAGGAATATTGAAGATGATTCATCCAAAATGGACAACCCATTCTTACTGGATAACCACTTTCCTTTTACTATGACTATTGTAATAGATGAAATTCTTATATGCTTTTAGAGAAGAGGATTAGAAATAAGCTGTCCTTTATTCCCAAAGGAACAAAGATTTACCCTTTTACCTTGCACAAAAAACAATAATAGAAGAGACCAGACTGTTCACTCTTTTATCGTTTAAACTTACCACAGCTGACAAAAGCGTTTTACTGTGACTCTTCAGTAGGGTCTCTCGATGTGATCATAAAGACAACCTTGCTTCATGGTGAAGCTCGCCCCTTGTCTTTTGAGAAGTAGACCCAGCGGAATGGTAAAGCCAGACAATGATAGTTTTGTTTTTGAACAATTTAATGGGTGAGTTTGTTTTTCCATCCAGTAGTTGTGGCATAAATCTGCTTTACTAGGTCAGAAGCACTGAAGGTATTGGTTTATTTTTTGACTTTTGAATATTTAAGAAGTTCCAGTTCCCCACTACTTTTATATGTTCTGATTTAATTGCTGATTTTTAGGGAGCCAAGTAGTTGCATTACCACTCACAATATCATTATCTACAGGTGATGAACCCTGACCCTTCCAAACCTTTCCTTTTAAGGGGATGTCAGCATATTGAATATGAAGTGAACTGGCTACTGCTTGTATTGTTTTCTCCCAATAAACACAAGGGAAAGTTGATGCACAGGCATTTGACAATACTGCCCAGGGAACTTCAGGATGTTCTTTGTGCCATCTATCAGAGGTAAAACATCCTGAAACACGCAGTAGTCACTTAAGTCAAAGAATGAAATATGTCTTTGATGTGCTAAAATAGCCAGTGAAATGCCCTGACTTTTTAGTGGTACCCAGAGTGGGCATACATTTCCATAAACTTCTGTTAAGGCCATATATGAATGGGTTCACCTGTTAATGATACTTAATTATATACTAGGCATGTCAAGAAAAAACTTGAAGGTGTGGACCAGCTGCTACCTCTGCTATTCAAACTACTTAATCCTTT
>NW_003857708.1:0-1254 GCF_000181295.1 Otolemur garnettii | reverse complement strand
CCTTGCTGGCTTAGGGGCCAGTGTGCTGTCTCCAGGGTGAGGCCCTGACTGCAGGGACCCTGTGTCATCCTTACCACCTCCTCTCTGGCAGGGTTCTTGGCAGGGAGGGACCTGGACAGCCCGTTACACTCAGCAGAGTAGCCGCCCAGTGAGTGAAGTTACGTCCCCTCCCCACATACACTCCGCCCCCTTAGATCAATTGGAGGTCTTGAATTCATTTTGTTTTTGAAAGCTATGTAAGCTTTATCCCACTATGTGATGACAGCTGGAAACTTTATCATAAGTTTGATATTCATAAGCGTGACATTTGAAGTATATCCTCTCTGATGTGTTTGCTTCAGAACCTTGTAGCTCTGGATGGTTTATTAATTTATAAGAACAAATCAGTAGGTAAGTAAGAATCTCATGGAGAATCTACACAGAGAATATTCAGCTCAGCATGCTGATCTGTGTCCGTGTCACTCGAGAAGGATATTTTTTTAAAAAATGACTGATGAATGAGTGAAAGGGTGGATAGATAAATAATCCAAAATAGACCCATATATAGGGTAATGGAGATACATCATGAGATAGGTGTACAAATAGATAGACAGAGCCTTGAGTTGTCCACGAAGTTGACTCCTGCAATGAATAATGAACTTTACACACATGGGCATGTACACACACACACACACACACACACACATGCATACTGGGCGTACAATTAATTTTACCAACTTACCCTAGAAAAAGCTCTGCATCCGTCGTTGCTGAATATAACTACAGTCACCTTCGAGATACTCCCCTTGGGAAGCTTCTCACCCGCACCAGCGCCGAGTCCACCTTTCAAAGCACTTTTTCTAGGACTGGGGCTTAATTGTCAGATCTCACACAATGATAGCTCTGATAGTCATTCCAGAAAAAGAGTTGCAAAATTGCGTACACATGTTAAGAAAAGACCAAACCAGCTGGATTAAAATTAAAATACTCCATATATACCAATAATGCTTATTATCTTATTTATTGCATCTTGTCTCTTGTAATTGCAGAAGTCAAACGTGAATTGAATATTGCAATTTTAACACAGTTTTTTTTCCTTTCTTGAAATATATATACTTTGGGGGCTCCCTCTGTGTGTGTGTATACACAGTATATTTTTACCAAAGATTGCTTTGCTTATTTAGCGACTCTCCAGCAGGGGCTATGTTTTTTCACAGAAAACAAGTCTGAACTTAAGAGATTTATTCAGAAGGGAAAACTCTTTGAACATGAGAT
>NW_003857707.1:0-1254 GCF_000181295.1 Otolemur garnettii | reverse complement strand
TGTGGCCTTAGCACATGTTCATCAGAGTGTACCCAGTAAGCATTTGGTCTAAAGAATTCAAATGCTCATATCCTGGGGTATATGACCATGTCTTTAATGATCTCATGGTCTGAGGTCAGTAGCCCCAAGACTGGGCAACCCACACACAGCTGTGACATTGGGCAGGGGTTCAGATGTTGGACTTAAAGCCGTAGACTGTTCTGACATTGACTGTGTCTCTGATACAGCCCCAGCTTTCTGCACTAGTTCATTACTCTGCAAATGAATATTGGGCTTATAGAGAAAGCTGGTCGGGAAGGGGGTGTCCTTAAGCCAATTGCCAATAGAGGCTGTGAGCTTCAGAGCCTCTATGCAGTGAGGGAGGTTGTGAGTTGACACAGTTGTGACCAAAGCCTTGAATCGTGCTTGTGTGCTTTAATGAGTGTATGTTTGTGCACTTGTATCTTTAATAAGAAGGGAGCATGGTTAACAGTTTTTAAAGCATTCTCTGCTGTAGGTTGTAAGTGTTTTTTCCAAGTTACTAGAATCTCTCTCCCCTGCCCTGAACCCTACCCTGACACCCCATCCCCCTTTCCTGTCCCCCTAACAAATGCTACATCCTGCTCCTTCAGCAGGTTCAAACACACACACACACACACACACACACACACACACATTTATTATGCAACTGTTAGTTGCAAGACTGCAACATTTAGGAAAATTGATGAATGGCTATGAAGGTCTTCTCTCTGTTTATATGTTATGTATACATCACACATATATTCATCATATATATATTTCATGTTTTTGAGACAGAGTCTCACTCTGTCACACAGACTAGAGTTCTATGGTGTTGTAGCTCACAGCAACCTCAAGTGATCCTCCTGCCTTAGCCTCCCAAGTAGCTGGGACTACATGTACCTGCCACAGCACCCAGCTAGTTTTTCTACTTTTAGTAGAGATAGGGTCTTGCTTTTGCCCAGTCTGATCTCAAACTTCTGAGTTCAAGCAAACTACTCACCTCTGATTCCTAGAGTGCTAGGATTACAGTGAGCCACTGCACCCAGCCCGTCATAAAATAGAAATCCTTAATCATAAATCCTTAGAACTCTGGAGATGACCAGTTGAAGAGGGTCTGAGAGGAGAGGAACTGGTTAAGGAGCAGTGATGTGGATTCTTGTTAGACACCACCTTGTGCTTTTTGACTGGGATAGTGTTAGATGTTTTTTTAACCCATTTGATGTGTAAGATGATCTTAGTGTCTAAGCATTGCTA
>NW_003857706.1:0-1254 GCF_000181295.1 Otolemur garnettii | reverse complement strand
ACTAACTAAGACTGAATTTTAAATGTCTTACCATAAAAAATAAGTAAGTGAGGTGATGGATTGTTCATCAGTTTGAGTTAAGCATTCCATGTTATATATCAAATCATCACACTATACCCTATACATGTATACAGTTATGATTCTAATTAAAAATTAAATTTCGATAATTTTAAAAAATCACTGTCCCCATGCCCACCCAGACCCCCTCCCTGCCTAGTCTAGCCCAGGTTACCACCACCTAGAATATTCATTATAAGCCTGCAGAATGATTCTCCTGAGAAGTGCAACTAGAAAGGTATATATTTGAGAAAACCAGAATCGCAGTTATTCCCAGTAAGAGAATTAGTTGGTTGTGTTCCGTGCCACGTAGACAGAGGTAGAAGTCATGCAATTAAATTTTAACTTGAATTTTTGAAGATTACTTAAGATGATTTTTTAAATTGACAATAATCAAACATTAACATAAAAGTTACTGGGTATGTGGAGAATCTGAGGCCTTTCTCTCTAAGACACCATCCACGTAGCTATGGTAGGACGACTTCTCCATCACGGGGCTGAATATCGGCTCAAAAAGTCTGTTCCTCCCTTGTTCCAATACAGCAGGTCTGCTTTTGTTACCTCTGCTACTTGCTGAGTTCTTTCCTAGTCTTTGGATGGGATGCAAAAACACTTTCTTTGAATTGTTAGAATTTTCTTTAGCAATTGTTTTTGTGCCTGGCATGCATTATAAGGAGGAAGTGCCTGTGGTGAGACTCAGGCGCATAAACCCTTGCCCAAACCTGTTTGTTGCTATAGGGAGGAAGGAGAGAAGCTGGTGAAGTAGACAGAAAGAAGCCTGGTGGGAAGGCTTTATCATGGACGCAGTCTTGGAGATTGCTGCCAGATTATTCTGGAGATTGCCACTGTTAGGACAAGCTGGGGAGGAAGGGATTGATCAGTGGATGAAGAGTTCACAGATGATTCACTGTGATTCTATAAAACAGATCTGTTTGATTAATAATTGGGTGAAAGCTCCAGGCAAAAAATGAGAAAGTAAAAACAATGTAGCCCTGTGCGGGCAGAAACAGTTATGGAAATAAGCTGATAAAAGTCCCTCAAAGCTCACACATGAAATTAAATTAGCTAATAACAAAAAAGCCCTTTACAATGTCAAACATGTAGGCAAGGCATAAAAAATAACATGAAAGAAATCAAGCACTTGGCTTTTCTTGAGCTAATACAGTGTTTTTGAGCTAATACAGTGTTTTCTGTGGA
>NW_003857705.1:0-1255 GCF_000181295.1 Otolemur garnettii | reverse complement strand
ATCTCAGCTCATAGCAACCTCAGACTCTTGGGCTCAAGCAATTCGCTTGCCTCAGCCTCCCAAGTAGCTGGGACCACAGGCGCCCGCCACAATGCCCAGCTATTTTTGTTGTTGTTGTTGTTGTAGTTGTCACTGTTGTTTAGCTGGCCTGGGCCAGGTTCAGGCGCCATAACCACTATGCTACAGGCGCTGAGCCGGTACATGCCTAAATTCCCTGCTACTCAGGAGGATGAAGTGGGAGGATTGCTTGAACCCAGGACTTTAAGGTTGTAGAGAGCTATGAAGATGCCACGACACTCTAGCCCAGGCAACAGAGTGAGACCTTGCCTAAAACAAAAAATAGTGCTATCCCATAGGTGAAGAATTCATTTGATACAGTGAATTTGATACAGTGAAATAAGAATTCATTTGATACAGTGACTGGAATATGGAAAGCATTCAATATTATTATCATCATCACAATACTTAATTATTTTTATTTCCATTCATTGATCTTAGCTATACCTTTTGAAACAATATAGAATGAGCTACCTCCCATTTCACCTGACAGTGATTCAGATATTTGAAAACAGCTTTAATATTTGAAGGTATCTTTTGTTTTTTAAAGAAGCAGTTGTGTACATCTATTCTGGTAGGCAAATATTAAGAACTTAGATGCAAAAAAAGAATGGTCCTCACATTATTGGTAATGCCATCTCCATGTGGAAGCAGTCCTTCCTCCCACCTCACAGCTTGTTTTCTTTTTTTTTTTTTTTGAGACAGAGCCTCAAGCTGTCCCCCTGGGTAGAGTGCCATGGCATCACAGCTCACAGCAATCTCCAACTCCTGGGCTTAAGCGATTCTCTTGCCTCAACCTCCCAAGTAGCTGGGACTACAGGCGCCCGCCATAAGGCCCAGCTATTTTTTGGTTGTAGTTGTCATTATTGTTTGGCAGGCCCCAGGCTGGATTCAAACCCACCAGCTCTGGTGTATGTGGCTGGCACCTTAGCTGCTTGAGCTACAGGTGCCGAGCCTTGTTTTCTTCTTTTGAGAGTTAAATTTTATTTCATTAAATAAAATGTTTCTTTGAACACATTTATACCTTCATATATGATAACAGAAATCATTTTTGGTTTTTTTTTTTTGAGACAGAGTCTCAAGCTGTCCTCCTGGGTAGAGTACCATGGCATCACAGCTCATAGCAACCTCCAACTCCTGGGCTCAAGTGAGTCTCCTGCCTCCGCCTCCCAAGTAGCTGGGACCACAGGCGCCCGCC
>NW_003857704.1:0-1255 GCF_000181295.1 Otolemur garnettii | reverse complement strand
TCCCATATAGCTATGGCAATTCTTAGTAATAAATACAAAGCCAGGGCCATCAGCCTACCAGACTCTAGGCTTTACTACAAGGCCATCATGATCAAAACAGCATGGTATTCGCACAAAAATAGAGACATAGACATCTGGAATGGAATAGAAAACCAGGAAATGAAACTAACATCTTACAGCCACCTAATGTTTGATAAACTAAACACTGGGGGAAAGAATACTTATTTAACAAATGGTGCTGGGAGAACCACATATATTCACATGTAAAAGACTGAACCTGCACATTTCTCCACTCACTACAATTGATTCAAGATCGTAAAAGACTTAAATCTAAGGTATGAACCAATAGAAATCCTCCAAGAAAGTGTGGGGAAAATACTTGAAGGAATTGGCCTGAGAAAAGACTTTATGAAGAAGATGCCAGTGGCAAATGCAACAACAAAAATTAACAATTGGGACTTAATTAAACCAAATAGTTTCTGTACAGCTAAGGAGACAACAACCAAAGCAAATAGACAACCTACACAAAGGGAAAGGGTATTTGCATATTATGAATCAGACTAAAGCTTGATAACTACGATCTACAGAGAACTCAAATTTAGCAACATAAAGAGAGCCAATAACCCCTTATATCAAGAGGCAAGAGAGATGAATGGCTAACACACATATGAAAAATTACTCATCATCTCTAATCATCAGAGAAATGCAAATCAAAACCACCCTGAGTTATCACCTAATCCTGGTGAGAATTACCCGTGTCACAAAATCTCAAAGCCAGGGATGCTGGCGTGGATGTGGAGAGAAGGGAACACTTTTACACTTCTGGTGGGACTGCAAACTAATGCAACATTTAACCCTCAAAGAACTCAAACTAGACCTCCCATTTGATCCTGCAATCCCATTACTAGGCATCTAGCCAGATGGGAAAAAAAATCCTTTCATCATAATGACATTTACACTAGACTGTTTATTACTGCTCAATTTACAATTGCCAAATTGTGGGAACAACCTAAATGCCCACCAATCCGGGAATGGATTAACAAGCTGTGGTGTATGTATACCATGGAATACTATTCAGCCACTAAAAAAGATGGTGTCTTTAAATCTTTTGTATTAACTTGGATGGAGTTGAAGCACATTCTTCATAGTAAAGCATCACAAGAATGGAGAAGCAAGAATCCAATGTACTCAATTCTAATATGAGGACAATTAATGCTAGTAATTGTCCTCATATTAGAGGGGCATGGGGGAATGG
>NW_003857703.1:0-1255 GCF_000181295.1 Otolemur garnettii | reverse complement strand
GGCGGGCGCCTGTGGTCCCAGCTACTTGGGAGGCGGAGGCAGGAGACTCACTTGAGCCCAGGAGTTGGAGGTTGCTATGAGCTGTGATGCCATGGTACTCTACCCAGGAGGACAGCTTGAGACTCTGTCTCAAAAAAAAAAAACCAAAAATGATTTCTGTTATCATATATGAAGGTATAAATGTGTTCAAAGAAACATTTTATTTAATGAAATAAAATTTAACTCTCAAAAGAAGAAAACAAGGCTCGGCACCTGTAGCTCAAGCAGCTAAGGTGCCAGCCACATACACCAGAGCTGGTGGGTTTGAATCCAGCCTGGGGCCTGCCAAACAATAATGACAACTACAACCAAAAAATAGCTGGGCCTTATGGCGGGCGCCTGTAGTCCCAGCTACTTGGGAGGTTGAGGCAAGAGAATCGCTTAAGCCCAGGAGTTGGAGATTGCTGTGAGCTGTGATGCCATGGCACTCTACCCAGGGCAACAGCTTGAGGCTCTGTCTCAAAAAAAAAAAAAAAGAAAACAAGCTGTGAGGTGGGAGGAAGGACTGCTTCCACATGGAGATGGCATTACCAATAATGTGAGGACCATTCTTTTTTTGCATCTAAGTTCTTAATATTTGCCTACCAGAATAGATGTACACAACTGCTTCTTTAAAAAACAAAAGATACCTTCAAATATTAAAGCTGTTTTCAAATATCTGAATCACTGTCAGGTGAAATGGGAGGTAGCTCATTCTATATTGTTTCAAAAGGTATAGCTAAGATCAATGAATGGAAATAAAAATAATTAAGTATTGTGATGATGATAATAATATTGAATGCTTTCCATATTCCAGTCACTGTATCAAATGAATTCTTATTTCACTGTATCAAATTCACTGTATCAAATGAATTCTTCACCTATGGGATAGCACTATTTTTTGTTTTAGGCAAGGTCTCACTCTGTTGCCTGGGCTAGAGTGTCGTGGCATCTTCATAGCTCTCTACAACCTTAAAGTCCTGGGTTCAAGCAATCCTCCCACTTCATCCTCCTGAGTAGCAGGGAATTTAGGCATGTACCGGCTCAGCGCCTGTAGCATAGTGGTTATGGCGCCTGAACCTGGCCCAGGCCAGCTAAACAACAGTGACAACTACAACAACAACAACAACAAAAATAGCTGGGCATTGTGGCGGGCGCCTGTGGTCCCAGCTACTTGGGAGGCTGAGGCAAGCGAATTGCTTGAGCCCAAGAGTCTGAGGTTGCTATGAGCTGAGAT
>NW_003857702.1:0-1255 GCF_000181295.1 Otolemur garnettii | reverse complement strand
CGCCACCTTAGGTGTATGTGGCTGGCGCCTTAGCCGGTTGAGCTATAGGCGCCGAGCCCTAAAACATTTATTATTAATGCTTCATACGTGGAGTCACGAGTGATCTTTTACAAGTCCTCATTTTCATCATAAAAATCATATTTGAACTATCCAAAACTTACAGTAAGCATTAAAAAAAGAAACATTTTCAGAACACTAACAACCTGCAGTATTTAATGGGTTGCCTATAACTGCTTAACTGAAACTTTATTACATTGTTTCAAGAGCATATACTGAGCTCTTGTCTTTGAACCTCCCTTAGCATTTAAAGAGTGTTTGTAATATGCATATGCCTTGCAATTGTATCTAAATATTCATGCCTAGGCCTTGATTTCTTTTAATCCTAATATATAGGAGTAGAGAAGATGGCTCAATTCACGCCAGTAATCCTAGCACTCTAGGAGGCCAAGACACCCATATCCCTTCAGCTCAGGAATTTAAGGCTAGCCCAAGCAAGTGTGAGACCCCCCCATCTCTACTAAAAATAGAAAAATCATTCGGGTGTTTGATGGGTGCTTGAAGTCCCACCCAGTCCACGGCACTCTACCCAGGGGGACAGCTTGAGGCTCTGTCTCAAAAAAAAAAAAAAAAAAGACAGGTTAACACCTTGAACTAACTTGCAAAACTATCAACAGATGACTCCTCAGTGACTGAAAATTCTGAGGATCTCATTAGCTTTTGCCATCATGTCCAGGGCAGGGCTGCCTGTGTGAATTAGGAGATGTAACTGTTCTTTCATCCTCACAGGGACAGTGGAGTCCATGTGTCTTTTGGCAGTCAGTCCAGATGGGAATTGGCTAGCTGCATCAGGAACCAGTGCTGGAGTCCACATCTACAATGTAAAACACCTGAAGGTGAGCTTAGGCTTTCATAGAAGGCTTATTTTTTTTTTTTAATTGTTTAGGATTCATTGAGGGTATAAATAATTAGGTTGTGCCAATTGCATTTGTTAGGTAAAGTTCCTCTTATAATTGTGTCCCTCCCCTTTTCACAGAATTTAAATCATTACACAGGAGGCAGTTGCCTTAGAGTTATGTGATTCAGAGCAGATTAATAGAACCTGGAAATTAAAATTTTTTTTTTTCTGTTGGTTTTTTGAGATAGTCTCACTCTGTCAGCCTACATAGAGTGCTGTGGTGTGATCATAGCTCACAGCAACTCCAACTCCTGGCTCTAGCGAGTCTCCTGCCTCCGCCTCCCAAGTAGCTGGGACCAC
>NW_003857701.1:0-1255 GCF_000181295.1 Otolemur garnettii | reverse complement strand
TTGTTGTTTGGCGGGTCCGGGCTGGGGATTCGAACCCACCACCTTGGGTGTACGTGGCTGGCGCCTTAGCCGGTTGAGCTATAGGCGCCGAGCCTACCTCTTCGTTTTTAATGAGAGAAAGAATCCATTGATTCTAACGACTGGCATTATTTATCTAAGATGCTATTTTTAAAACCTCTGAGGTAAATATTGTTACATCCTCATCTCTCAAACAAAGAAACTCTTTTCAGTTAAGTGATCTGCCCCAGCACTCAGTGGCTAAGACATGGGACAAAAATCTCCATTTGAACACAGATCATCAAATATCCCTGGTGATTTCTCTTCATGCTGTCCCACAGTTTAGGAAAGCAAGGTCAGAAAAGTCTGTGACAGAGGAAATCGGTGACGGTGAATGTGTCAGGGAACTATGGCTGGGGTTCCCACGTCTGGGAATCTCCCCTTCTAAAGAGAGTTGGGGATGCTTTTGGAAAGAAGACAAATCCACATTTCCCAATCCACTGTGCTCTCTTGATAGTCGTCATTTGTTGGAGACCCAACAAAGGCCCAGGGAAAGTGCTGCAGGGCCATCTACCAGGCCTCTGGTCTTGGCCAGTGAGACCATTGAGGTTAACTACATTGAGGCTGGCTCCGCGCCTGTGGCTCAAGGCACCAGCCACGTACACCTAAGGTGGCGGGTTTGAATCCAGCCTGGGCCCGCCAAAACAACAATGATGGCTGCAACCAAAAAATAGCCGGGCGTTGTGGTGGGCGCCTGTGGTCCCAGCTACTTGGGAGGCTGAGACAGGAGACTCGCTTGAGCCTAGGAGTTGGAGGTTGCTGTGAGCAGTGAAGCCATGGCACTCTACCCAGGGGGACAGCTTGAGGCTTTGTCTCCAAAAAAAAAAAACAAAAAAAAACAAAAAAAACCATGTTGAATGCATTATTTAAAATCTTAAACAAGAAACTGGAGAGAAGTTCCTTCCCAAAGTGATCACATTTTTCAAAGACCAATTTAATAATTTTTCTACATATGTTTATAACTACTTAAACTAATGATTTGAAATTTTAAATGGGTCAGAATTAACTTCTCTTTAGGGACATTAAATATAAAGTCTCAGTGTATGTCTAATCTATTTCTGAGATTAGCATATCTAATATACTATCTAGGAGAATTTAAATGAAGAGCATTTAAATTCATTATTTAGGGGCTCGGTGCCTATAGCTCAGCCGGCTAAGGCGCCAGCCACGTACACCTAAGGTGGCGGGTTCGAATCCC
>NW_003857700.1:0-1255 GCF_000181295.1 Otolemur garnettii | reverse complement strand
GGGATTCGAACCCGCCACCTTAGGTGTACGTGGCTGGCGCCTTAGCCGGCTGAGCTATAGGCACCGAGCCCCTAAATAATGAATTTAAATGCTCTTCATTTAAATTCTCCTAGATAGTATATTAGATATGCTAATCTCAGAAATAGATTAGACATACACTGAGACTTTATATTTAATGTCCCTAAAGAGAAGTTAATTCTGACCCATTTAAAATTTCAAATCATTAGTTTAAGTAGTTATAAACATATGTAGAAAAATTATTAAATTGGTCTTTGAAAAATGTGATCACTTTGGGAAGGAACTTCTCTCCAGTTTCTTGTTTAAGATTTTAAATAATGCATTCAACATGGTTTTTTTTGTTTTTTTTTGTTTTTTTTTTTTGGAGACAAAGCCTCAAGCTGTCCCCCTGGGTAGAGTGCCATGGCTTCACTGCTCACAGCAACCTCCAACTCCTAGGCTCAAGCGAGTCTCCTGTCTCAGCCTCCCAAGTAGCTGGGACCACAGGCGCCCACCACAACGCCCGGCTATTTTTTGGTTGCAGCCATCATTGTTGTTTTGGCGGGCCCAGGCTGGATTCAAACCCGCCACCTTAGGTGTACGTGGCTGGTGCCTTGAGCCACAGGCGCGGAGCCAGCCTCAATGTAGTTAACCTCAATGGTCTCACTGGCCAAGACCAGAGGCCTGGTAGATGGCCCTGCAGCACTTTCCCTGGGCCTTTGTTGGGTCTCCAACAAATGACGACTATCAAGAGAGCACAGTGGATTGGGAAATGTGGATTTGTCTTCTTTCCAAAAGCATCCCCAACTCTCTTTAGAAGGGGAGATTCCCAGACGTGGGAACCCCAGCCATAGTTCCCTGACACATTCACCGTCACCGATTTCCTCTGTCACAGACTTTTCTGACCTTGCTTTCCTAAACTGTGGGACAGCATGAAGAGAAATCACCAGGGATATTTGATGATCTGTGTTCAAATGGAGATTTTTGTCCCATGTCTTAGCCACTGAGTGCTGGGGCAGATCACTTAACTGAAAAGAGTTTCTTTGTTTGAGAGATGAGGATGTAACAATATTTACCTCAGAGGTTTTAAAAATAGCATCTTAGATAAATAATGCCAGTCGTTAGAATCAATGGATTCTTTCTCTCATTAAAAACGAAGAGGTAGGCTCGGCGCCTATAGCTCAACCGGCTAAGGCGCCAGCCACGTACACCCAAGGTGGTGGGTTCGAATCCCCAGCCCGGACCCGCCAAACAACAA
>NW_003857699.1:0-1255 GCF_000181295.1 Otolemur garnettii | reverse complement strand
GGTTGTGGCGGGCGCCTGTGGTCCCAGCTACTTGGGAGGCTGAGGCAGGAGACTCGCTTGAGCCCAGGAGTTGGAGGTTGCTGTGAGCTGTGAAGTCATGGCACTCCCCAGGGGGATAGCTTGAGGCTCTGTCTCAAAAAAAAAAAAGGAAAATAAAACAATATAAAAATTACAACACTTTAGAAGACTATGGGATTTAAAAATAAATTCACTGTGACAGGTAAAATAAGTAGCAACCTAATGTCTACTGTCACAGTGCTCTAATTGGAGTCAATGCCTGCAGCTGGGGTCGCCCAGTAGACATTCTCAGGGAAGAGAGCTGAGGAGTAAAGAAGGGGGGACCTCATGCTTCTCTACTTCATGTCACTCAGGGTCTGAAATGACTGAGTGGTGTCAGCAAAACTGGCGAAGCAGGAAGGAAGCTCCACAGTCTTGACCCCGACATGAACATTAAAACACACAACAAAACAAAATTAGGGAATTGGTAAAATAACAACTAAGTCCCTGAAAAACAGTCAAAGGTCTATAGCAACAAAGTGGACAAAAGAGTAGGTTCTATAGGATTTAAAGGACAAATGCATAAAGAATAATTATAAACTGTGTTCATGGGTACACCTTGTATAAAGATATGCTTTGTGACATCAGTAACAAAGTGGGGATGGAACTGTATAGAAGTAGAAATTATATATTCTTTTTTTTTTTTTTTTTAAAAAGACAGAGTCTCACTTTATCTCCCTTGGTAGAGTGCCAGGGCATCGCAGCCCACAGCAACCTCCAGCTCTTGGGCTTAAGTGATTCTCTTGATTCTGCCTCCCAAGTAGCTGGGACTACAGGCACCCACCCTTTGGGCTTAAGTGATTCTCTTGATTCAGATCGGACTACAGACGTCCACCACAATGCCTGGCTATTTTTGGTTGCAGTTTGGCTGGGGCTGGGTTTGAACCTGCCACCCTCGGTATATGGGGCCGGCATCCTACTCAGTGAGCCACAGGTGCCGCCCAGAAATTATGTATTCTTAACTTGGTATAAATTCAAAGTAGATTATTGTAAGTTTAGGATATTACATCTAACCCTCTGAAAACCACAAAGAAAATATCTGTAGAGTATACACAAAAGCAAATGAAAAAAGAATTAAAACATGTCACTATAAAAAAATCAACTAAACATAAAGGAAAGCAATAATGAAGGAAATGAGGGGAAAAAATGACAAACAGCAGATAGCAAAATGGCAAAAATAAGTCCTTTTTTTTTTTTT
>NW_003857698.1:0-1255 GCF_000181295.1 Otolemur garnettii | reverse complement strand
AAAAAAAAAAAAAGGACTTATTTTTGCCATTTTGCTATCTGCTGTTTGTCATTTTTTCCCCTCATTTCCTTCATTATTGCTTTCCTTTATGTTTAGTTGATTTTTTTATAGTGACATGTTTTAATTCTTTTTTCATTTGCTTTTGTGTATACTCTACAGATATTTTCTTTGTGGTTTTCAGAGGGTTAGATGTAATATCCTAAACTTACAATAATCTACTTTGAATTTATACCAAGTTAAGAATACATAATTTCTGGGCGGCACCTGTGGCTCACTGAGTAGGATGCCGGCCCCATATACCGAGGGTGGCAGGTTCAAACCCAGCCCCAGCCAAACTGCAACCAAAAATAGCCAGGCATTGTGGTGGACGTCTGTAGTCCGATCTGAATCAAGAGAATCACTTAAGCCCAAAGGGTGGGTGCCTGTAGTCCCAGCTACTTGGGAGGCAGAATCAAGAGAATCACTTAAGCCCAAGAGCTGGAGGTTGCTGTGGGCTGCGATGCCCTGGCACTCTACCAAGGGAGATAAAGTGAGACTCTGTCTTTTTAAAAAAAAAAAAAAAAAGAATATATAATTTCTACTTCTATACAGTTCCATCCCCACTTTGTTACTGATGTCACAAAGCATATCTTTATACAAGGTGTACCCATGAACACAGTTTATAATTATTCTTTATGCATTTGTCCTTTAAATCCTATAGAACCTACTCTTTTGTCCACTTTGTTGCTATAGACCTTTGACTGTTTTTCAGGGACTTAGTTGTTATTTTACCAATTCCCTAATTTTGTTTTGTTGTGTGTTTTAATGTTCATGTCGGGGTCAAGACTGTGGAGCTTCCTTCCTGCTTCGCCAGTTTTGCTGACACCACTCAGTCATTTCAGACCCTGAGTGACATGAAGTAGAGAAGCATGAGGTCCCCCCTTCTTTACTCCTCAGCTCTCTTCCCTGAGAATGTCTACTGGGCGACCCCAGCTGCAGGCATTGACTCCAATTAGAGCACTGTGACAGTAGACATTAGGTTGCTACTTATTTTACCTGTCACAGTGAATTTATTTTTAAATCCCATAGTCTTCTAAAGTGTTGTAATTTTTATATTGTTTTATTTTCCTTTTTTTTTTTTGAGACAGAGCCTCAAGCTATCCCCCTGGGGAGTGCCATGACTTCACAGCTCACAGCAACCTCCAACTCCTGGGCTCAAGCGAGTCTCCTGCCTCAGCCTCCCAAGTAGCTGGGACCACAGGCGCCCGCCACAACC
>NW_003857697.1:0-1256 GCF_000181295.1 Otolemur garnettii | reverse complement strand
CTCTACCCACCACTATTCCTCAGTTCTTTAGATGGAAGGGACCCAGTCTCTACCCACCACTATTTCTCAGTTCTTTAGATGGAAGAGACCTGTCTCTACCCACCACTATTCTTCAGTTCTTTAATTAATTCCAAGTTTGCAAATGCCCCTAAACATGGAAGTTTGGTTTCTCTAATAAAATTAATGCTGAATTCAGTTTCTCCTTAAGGAAAACAGAATTAAATCCATAGCACAAAGTCATCTTGTAATTGATTAATAGGTTGAAAAGCCATGTAAGTCAGCCATAGAGAGCTTATTTATGTTAAAAGATCTAAGAAAAAACAAATTAAGAGAAAGTTTTAAAACCACAGTGGACTGCAGTAATACTCTTCCTTTTCTACTCAATAGTCTTATACAAAATGTTCCTTAACTTCTCCAATCCTTCCTTCCTTCCTTCCCTCCTTCCTTCCTTCCCTTCTTCCCTTTTTCCTTCCTTCCCTCCTTCCTTCCCTCCTTTCCTCCTTCTTTCCTTCCTCCTTCCCTCCTTCCTTTCTTCCTTCCCTCATTCCTTCCTTCCTTCCTGCATTCCTTCCCTCCCTTATTCCTTCTTTCTTGCTGCCTTTTTTCTATTTTCCTTTCACCCTAAAAAGGGGCAATACCTCCTACAAAGCGTTGAGAATGCACTCAGCTCATTAGACATTAAGTAATTGACTGTAGACTCCAAAATTTTAATTCAGTACAGTAGTCTCTCTTTTTTAGACTGTGGCAATAAGATTTTATTTCTTTAAAATACGTAGTTAAGAACAATTTCAACTATATAAAAAGTTAAAGCACTCAGGTGCCCACTATCCAGTTTTAACATGTCTTAACATTATATTATGCCTCCCTGAGGTTTAAAAATATATATTGAAAAGTAAGATAGAGCCTAAATCCCGCTTCCATCCACTCCTTTCCCAGTGCCCTATCTCCCACGGTAACCATTATTCTCAAGTTGATCTGTATCTCTATGTCGATGTTGTCTCTTAATTAAATTATATGACTTTCCACAAAGCTTTTCAAAAGTGACATACAGAGCTAAGTCCATTTCTTATAACATGTTTATTTCTTCATCAAGCCCTAGAAAATAAATAATGCCGTTAGACTTGAACATCATGCAGCTTTTATGTGTGTGACTTTTACTGCTTAATTGAATGACAACTCCACTCGAAACATCTCCCTTTCAGTGTTAATCAAAGCGTCTCATTTTTGTCTTTGCATTTTCTGCCCATTGCCGTGTT
>NW_003857696.1:0-1256 GCF_000181295.1 Otolemur garnettii | reverse complement strand
TTGAGAGGACCTTTGGCCAGGAAAGTTGACATGTCCAGAGAGCTTGATGAAGAAGGGGCAGGTCTCTCCAGATGGGGTTGAAGAGATGGGCAGAGGATGCTGTGACTTGTGGTCCAGGCTACAGACTGCGGAATTATTACTGTGAGTAATGGAAGCTCATTGAAAGCCTTTGAATAAGAAAACTATGTAATCATTTTCATTTTAAAAGCTCACTTGGCTATGGCCTAAGAAATGGATTGAAGGTGCAAAGGAATATAAGAGCCCAGGTATTGCGCAGGGCTATGAGAAGTGTGAGTCTGTCAGGGCTAAAACTTCTGTGATCATCTGGGCCCTTTGTTCATGAGGTGGTCACAAGGTAAAACATGCACATTTCAGGAAGAAGAGGAAAGCTTAAGACAGAGATGGAACATGTCAGCATCTGTCTATCCCCCACTCCTCCTGCTCTTAAGACTTTTCTTTCCCAGAATTCCACCCAAAAACTTTTATTCACATTTCACGATCCAGAATTGTGTCACATGGCCACCCCTATATGACAGAGAACCTGGGAAGTGTTGGGGTTTTTAGTCAAAAGTTCTGTTACCAGCCCAAACAAAATCAGGCTTAGTAAGGAAGAAGGGAAAAGTGAGTATTTGGCAGGCAATAAGCTGGCTCTGCCCTGTTCTCCCCTTCTCATCACTGAAAGGGCGGGTAAGCACAATTTGCCTGTGAGAGGATGGTGTGCTGCGTTAGGCAGAAGCAGGCTGTTTCTAAGTATAATCCTGGGAAGAGAATGTGCTTGAATGTGCAAATGCCAAATCTGAGGAGGCCTACAGATACTTAGAGTTGGCTCGCTCAGAGCCCACCCAGCCCCCTTCTAACTTGCTTTTATGAATGGGATTCCTTTGAAGCTGTGATGCAGTCATGGTCTCTGAATCACCTATCACACAAAGTCACCTGAAGTTTGGATGCCAGAGCAAACAATGTATAGTGGCATAGTCGTGCCCATAGGAGTTTCTGCCTTTCTGGCAAGCAATTGACAGAGATGTCTGTTCCTCCTGGTGTTGCCACAGTTCTGAGGCTTTAACCTTAACCCTAATGGGTACCAAACAGTCCAAGAAGGTGATTGGGCATTTTTCCTGAGTGCATTGCCTCAACTGTGTTGTTCACAGCTAAGAAATATCCAAAGCTAGTCAACCAGCTTTATTGTAGATTATTTGAGTGAACCGATTTTCTTTAACAGGTACCGTCCTGCTACAAATAGCTGGAGTGAATCTACA
>NW_003857695.1:0-1256 GCF_000181295.1 Otolemur garnettii | reverse complement strand
GCACACTAGATACGACACACTCACAATGTCAACAGCAGCCACCTGCCGTGCGCCTGCAGCCGCAGGTTCCCAAGGTTGGAAGATGCCGTCGGGGTCCCCCACACACCCTGACGCTGCAAGGAGCCACATTTCTTTCCTCTGAACACAGCAATTGATTAATATTGTGCTACCTCCCACTCCCTGCACCACCCGGATGCTGTCACCGACTAGATTAATGCGCCGCTCCTTCCGTGTGGATTCCGCTTGTCTCAAGAACATGCTGCTCCCTGGTCCCGGGGCTGCCTCGTGCCACTGTCACCTTGTTCTCATGGCAGACAAGGAGGAGAGGACAGAAAGACTCCCTGCTTTTGCCAGGGACTAGAATTAGGAAAGCAACAGACAAAATACCTGCTGGCAACAGTTTAGGACGGTGGCTGGAGGACGGGCGTGCCCGGAGAGGTACGGATGCCGGCGAGGGTCATTTGCGGTGGTCCTGCCAGGATTCTGGCATCCTCTCGGCCTCTCTGCCTCTCTGCACCCTTCCTCTTCTCCGTAATTCCTGAACTCTAAGCTTTGCAACCATTTGGAAGCTGCAAGCTGGAAGCTGGACAGAGGCTAGTAAGTTTTCAGAGCATCCTTGGGAGATAGATGCACAAATCCCATTACTGGTAAAGGGATTTGTGGGTGTAACTTCCATGCAGTGCTTTGAAAATTCATTCCATTCAGTGTATTGCAACACTGTCTGGGAAGAAAAAAAAAATAAGAAAAATCACTTCTCCAAGGCAGTTAGAAGGGGATTTTTTTTTTTTTTTGGTAACCCTTCAAGATTTAAATTTTTAAACTCCTTTTAAGTCTTAAGGCTTTTCCAAGAATGTGATCCCTCACGGTGTTGCTGGCATCTCTTCTCTTAAGCAGAAGGTAATTTTGGCACTGACGGCACCCCTAAAAAGGATATCATGAGCACATTGCAACGGGCCCCCTCCTCTTGAGAAAGAAGTAGTGTACTCAACTGTATCCCCTAAGGAGGACAAGCAAGCAGACCCAGGGAAACGTCACCAATTGTATTGGTTGTTGGCCAGCCAGACTAGCCACTGAAGCTGCCAAACAGATTTATTTTATATTGACAATGGGGGTTCTTTTAAGTTAAATAACAAACTGGATGTTAACCAGACGCATTCATAGAGACCAATCACTGCTCACAGAGGGAAGTGGTTATTCCTGAGTGAGCCTTCACAAGAGCCTACCTGCCCTGTTCAGTCTCGGCCAAGTAATGGTTC
>NW_003857694.1:0-1256 GCF_000181295.1 Otolemur garnettii | reverse complement strand
GAAGGAATTTATGACATCTCTGAAAACACTAAAACATCTTGCCTCTTCACACTGTGAGTTCTGTGCCATTAAAAGAGTTTTATAAGCAGGTGTCCTCACTCCTTACTGAACGAACATCTTCCACGAGGACCTGAAATGACATGGTCATGGCCATACAGATGCCCCACCAACTCTATAATTCTGTGATTGTATCAGATCAATGATCAGTATTTTAATATTATTGTATGGACTAGTAATACATACCTCGGAAGGAAATTTATTTTAGGAAACATTCTTGCATTGTAACCATGATATTGCTCACATAAGTGTAGATGTATAAGAATTCTCCCACATCTGCTGTTTGTGTTCTAGCTCGGTTTTCTTTGTTTCTTTATCTGGGAAAGCTTTGGAGGGAACTAATAGAACTCAAGAAAGAGCTGTAATAAACTAGGGCCTTAGGACTGGGGATTGGACCTCCAGGCTTCCAGGCTCTTCATTCTGCTCTGATTTTGGCACATCATTGCTGATTTCCATCTTCTGCAGTTGCACACAAGTCTTCCCAACCCTGCAGCTGCAGAAGGAAGATTCAAATCACCTGAAGTTCTGTACCACTGAAGCATTGGTCTGGCCTGGTTCACTGGTCTATCTCTGAACCAGGGACCATACCCAGTCAACTAGGGAAAAGAGTCTGATGACAGCTGGCCTTGATTCAGGAATCCTTCCAACAGGGGAAGCATAGGAATTAAAGTATCAGAAATTATGCAACACATATGACAGTCAAAAAGTAATCCTTATTTCAGTCCACCATAATCTTTTATCCTTTTCTTGTTCATGAATTTGTTCATTATTATCTAGTTTTATATAGTTATAAAAGTTACAGTCAAATGCATTGGAGTTACCTGTCATGGCAAAAATTATTTATTTTCCCTCCATAAATATGTAACACATTTTAAAGTTTTGCTTGCTTTAGGAGGATGTAATTCTTTTTGGGGGGGACGGGGCTGGGTTTGAACCCCAGCATATGGGGCCGGCGCCCTACTCTTTGTGCTACAGGTGCCACCCAGGAGGATATAATTATTTTTATTTTACTGACCTGAGTAGTTTTTTCTGTTGTTTTTTGTGTTTTTCTGGTTGCAGTTTTTGGCCGGGGCAGGGCTTGAACCTACCACCTCCAGTATATGGGGCCAGAGCCCTACTCCTTGAGCCATAGGCACCGCCCATGACCTGAGTAGTTTTAAACCAGCATGACAGAATCAGTGTGACTGAAAGATTTGGTA
>NW_003857693.1:0-1256 GCF_000181295.1 Otolemur garnettii | reverse complement strand
GAACAATCGGAAGCACCAAGCTTCCTGTAGATAAAAATTTGAGTTCAGTGTTACCAAAGCAGACAATATTTGAGGTACAAAGTCCTAGAAAGAGGGCAGGCACAGAGAAGTGAGCCCTACACCATTGGTGTTTTCACTTCGTGAGCATTTGCTGAATTTTGATCCTGGCAAGAAAGATGCTAAGGAGCTCAGCAGAAAGACACTGCTTTCTGAAGTTCTAGACATTCACAGATCAGGTATTCCATCAACACCCAGTTAGTGGGACTTACTCAGTGTCTCAGAGGCAATATAAAACCCTTACCCAGAGAGGATGGATCACTTGCCTTTCTAAGACAGAAGGAGTCCAATGTAGTTAACTTGGCACTTGGTGGTGAGTTGGTTTCCTTAAGAAATATGCCACTTCCAGGGCTCTGCTTTAGCCTCTGTTAATATCAGATAGGAAACTCAGAGGTGATAATAGCTAAATCAGCCTTGGTCCCTCAGAGAACACATTGTTGGGTTATGTGTACTCTCTGTTTCTACCACCCTGTCCACTACATTCGTGTGCCTGCTGAGCTGATTGTGGAAGTTGTACACTGACAAAATCTGATTAACATCTACTGGCTAAGTCATGTTTTCTCTTCAATTTTTTTGGTAGCTTTTCCATGATTGTGGCATTCTGGTAGCATTAATATGAGATGCAAAAATATTTCCACTTTTGTGCCTATTCCCATGATTCTACTCACTTGTAGTCTATGCCAGTCTTACAAGGTGTTTGTTCTTTTGTTTTTTCCATCTGACTGGCCAGCTGATGAGGTCCCTGGCACTGCACAGGAATCTGCCTTTAGTCTCACTGAGGACTACTTCTGCTTCCGCAAAAAGTGTGATGGGTGCACCATTTGTAGATGTGCCGATCAGATTTTCTCTCTCCAGTCCTTCAACTCTCCCCAAATGTAGGCGATATGTAGTTGCCATGCATTCCAGCAAGGCTATTCTCTCCACTACCAGTGAAATATTAAGCACTTGGGAAACCACTTTTGCCAAGGATTACCCATGCACACATTTTACTTAGGACTGGATTTTCCCTTGCAGTAAGTGAGCCAGTTCCAAAATCCATCTTTTTACTTCTTTCTGGAACCACTGTTGGTACCAACTTTGTTCATGTCATCCTAGAAGATATTAAGATATGATTAGACCTAAATGATAATAATCATGGTGAATGCCTGTGAAAGTTAAAGAGAGACAGGGGACTCTAGAGTAATGGAAAGAGCCTTCAC
>NW_003857692.1:0-1256 GCF_000181295.1 Otolemur garnettii | reverse complement strand
TTAAACTTAAGACATGAAACCATAAAAATACTAGAAGAAAGTGTAGGGAAAACACTTGAAGAAATCGGCCTGGGCAAATTTTTTATGAGACGGACCCCACGGGCAATTGAAGGAACATCAAAAATACACTATTGAGACCTGATAAAACTAAAGAGCTTCTACACAGCCACGAACACAGTAAGTAAAGCAAGCAGACAGCCCTCAGAGTAGGAGAAAATATTTGCAGGCTATGTCTCTGACAAAGGTTTAATAACCAGAATCCATAGAGAACTCAAACACATTAGCAAAAAAACAAAAAACAAAAAACAAATGATCCCATCGTAGGGTGGGCAAAGGACTTGAAGAGGAATTTCACCAAAGAAGATAGTCGTGCAGCCTATAGATATATGAAAAAATGCTCACCATCCTTAATCATTAAAGAAATGCAAATCAAAATTACTTTGAGATATCACCTAACTCCAGTAAGATTAGCCCATATCACAAAATCCCAAAACCAGAGTTGCTGGCATGGATGTGGAGAAAAGGGAACACTTCTACACTGCTGGTGGGAATGCAAACTAATACGTTCCTTTTGGAAAGATGTCTGGAGAACAATTAGAGAACTAAAAATTGACCTGCCATTCGATCCTACAATTCCTTTATTAGGTGTATATACCCAGAAGATCAAAAATTACATTACAATAAAGTTATTTGTATCAGAATGTTTATTGCAGCCCAATTCATAATTGCTAGGTCATGGAAGAAGCTCAAGTGCCCATCGATCCATGAATGGATCAATAATAAACTGTGGTATATGTACACCATGGAATACTATGCAGCCCTAAAGAAAGATGGAGACTTTACCTCTTTCATGGATAGAACTGGAGAATGTTCTTCTTAGCAAAGTATCACAAGAATGGAAGAAAAAGTATCCAATGTACACAGCCCTATTATGAAACTAATTTATAGTTCTCAAATGAAAGCTACAACCTAATTCTAGCCCAAGAATATGGGGAGAAGGTGGGGGAGGGGAGGGGAGAAGGGCAGATGGGTGGAGGGAGGGTGATTGGAAAGATCACCTATATAGTCTGTCTAACAAGGGTACAAGTGAATTTTTCTAGAACTAGAGTATGAATGTTTTAACACAATAACTAAGTAAATGACACAAAGTCAATATTAACCAGTTTGATGAAAATATTTCAAATTGTATATGAAAACACTACACTGTACCCCGTGTTTGCATTAATGTACACAGCTATCATTTAATAAAAAAAAAA
>NW_003857691.1:0-1256 GCF_000181295.1 Otolemur garnettii | reverse complement strand
TTTTGTTTTTTTGAGACAGAGTCTCACTCTGTCACCCTTGGTAGAGTGCTGTGGGGCATCACAGCTCATAACAACCTCAAACTCTTAGATTAAGCAATTCTCTTGCCTCGGCCTCCCAAGTAGCTGGGACTATAGGCGCCCACCACAACACTTTTGTTGTTGTCATTGTTGTTTGACAGGCCCGGGCTGGGTTTGAACCCTCCCACCCTGTTGCATGTGGCCAGCACCCTAACCACTGAGCTATGAGCACTGAGCCTCAAAGTATGTTTAATTTTTTAACTTTTATTTTTTTGAGACATTGTTTCATTCTGTTGTTCCAGACTAGTATGCCATGGCATCAGCCTAGCTCACAGCAACCTCAGGGTCCTAGGCTAAATTGATCCTCCTGCCTCAGACTCTTGAGTAGCTAGACAACAGGTACCTATCCTGATACCCTGCTGTTGGTTTTCTGTTTTTAGCAGAGACAGGGTCTCACTCTTACTCAGGTTGGTCTCTAACTCCTGAGCTCAAGCAATCCTCTGGCTTCCCAGAGTGCTAGGATTACAGGCGTGAGCCACCACATCCAGCCTGAATTTTTGTAATTTTTTAAGAAGCGAATTATTTTATAAAGTGATCGTGCCACTTACAATGGTACAAAGTGTACTCATTTTCCACGAGCAGATGTAAGAGTTTCGGCTCCTCCACATCTTTGTCAGCAGTTGGTATGACCAGATTTTTATTTACTATCCACATAGCTCCTTTGGTAAACTGTCTGTTCAGATCTTTTGCACATTTTTCACTGGGTTGTTTATTTTCTTTCTATTGAGATTTAAGAGCTCTTTATATGTTCTGGATATAAGTCTATCAGACCTATGTTTTGCAAATATTTTTTCCCAATCTGTTGCTTTTCATTCTCCCAAAACTGTCTTTTGCAGAGCAGAAGCAACTGAAAACTTTTTTTCTTTCAGGGATCCTAGTTTGGGTGTTGTATCTAAAAACTCATTGCCAAACTCAAGGTCACCTCGATTTTCTCTTGTGTTATCTTCCAGGAATTTCCTAGTTTGCTGTTTTACAGTTAGCTCTTTGATTCATTTTTAGTTAATTTTTATGTAAAGTGTAAGGTCTATTGGTCTAGACTTCTTTTTTTATATATGAATGTCCAATTGTTCCAGAATCATCTGTTGAAAAGATTGTCCTTTCTCCATTGAGCTGTTTTTGGTCTTTTGTCAAACGTCACAACTGACTATAGTCATATGAGTCTATTTCTAGGCGCTCTT
>NW_003857690.1:0-1256 GCF_000181295.1 Otolemur garnettii | reverse complement strand
GAGGAAATGTTTCACATGCTAAAGAACAGCCTTCTCAAACAGCCAACTGAAGAAGACCCTGATGAAGGAATTAAAGACTTGGTTGAAATAACACTTAAGAAAATGGTAATTATAGGTAGTTTAGAGTTTTATATTGAAGTTTATAGGCCAGATATGGGCAAGAAATAAGAATTTCATATGATAATTTAGGTTTCCTATTTAGCTAAATAAAACACTTCAATTGTGCTCTTTATTCTAATGTTAAAAGTTCTCTTCAATTTCACTATCTAATCTCTCGCTGTTTAGCACTTTTTTCTGTGAAAGAGCCTGTATTTGCCTTCAGTGTTTTGTGTGCTGACTGACACATTGCTGGTCACCTGCAGGACCGTGACCATGACGGGAAGCTGTCTTTTGCAGACTATGAACAAGCTGTGAGAGAAGAGACCCTGCTGCTGGAAGCTTTTGGACCATGTCTACCTGATCCAAAGGTACTTATGTGACTTTTACTGAATGGAAACAAAAACATAATGACCTAGTATAAGTGAATGACCCAGAACTTCTTGATTTGATGAGTGGTGGATCAGAGGAACTCTGTTCACTCACAGGGAATACCTTCTAATTACCGAAAGCCCACTGAAGAAGAATCTGTGAACAGAAAATTTGAGTGTCTGAATAAAAGAGTTTCCTAATGTTAACAATGTCTTAGTTTCTCTTTTGTCAAATGAGAACATTGAACCATATGATCCTGAAGTTGTCTCTGAACTTTAAAAGCAAGTAGTGCTGATGTAGATACATCTCTGAGAATCATAATGCAGCACAAGTATTACATGGTGCCCTTCTTTTTAGTGTTCCGAGGTTTCGATAAAGACAATGATGGCTGTGTGAATGTAACAGAGTGGATTAATGGATTATCACTGTTTCTTCGAGGATCTTTGGAAGAAAAAATGAAATGTAAGATTGCAGGTTATCCTATCTGTTTGCACATCATGATTAACTTCCTAGGGCACTTAAGTCAATGTCTTCCATCTCAGTCAACAAAGTGGATAGGTGGGTTGCTTGGTTGGTTGGTTCAAATTCCTGTTAGCCTTCTTTATCAAGTGATTTTTGAATCAAT
Source organism: Otolemur garnettii (assembly GCF_000181295.1). Taxonomy (NCBI): domain Eukaryota; kingdom Metazoa; phylum Chordata; class Mammalia; order Primates; family Galagidae; genus Otolemur; species Otolemur garnettii. Next base: position 163 of record NW_003857690.1, on the reverse strand, counting down.
AAGGGCTGAAAGACAGTTAATAAAAACAAAAATCCAGTGGTAATAAGGAGTAATTTATGCCAAAGAATAATGTATACATATACACTTACATATTATTTTATGTATTTCATTACTTGAATTGTAACCATAAAACTGGAGAATGTTTCTGATTTTAATTATCAGT
>NW_003857689.1:0-1256 GCF_000181295.1 Otolemur garnettii | reverse complement strand
GGTGCCTGTAGCACAGTGGTTATGATGCCAGCCACAGACACCAAGAAAGCTGGGTTTGAACCCAGCCCAGGTCAGCTAAACAACAATGACAACTACAACCAAAAATATCCAGGAGTTGTGGCAGGTGCCAGCAGTCCCAGCTACTTGGAAGGCTGAGGCAAGAGAATTGCTTAAGCCCAAGAGTTTGAGGTTCCTGTGAGCTGTGATGCTATAGCACTCTACAGAGGTGATATAGCGAGACCCTGTCTCAAAAACAAAACCCCCCAGTATTTTGAATTAAAGTCTCAGGCTGTGCCTGTGGCTCAAAGGAGTAAGGCACTGGCCCCATTTGTCGGAGGTGGCAGGTTCAAACCCAGGCCTGAGGGGAAAAAAAAGTCTCTTTGATATCAACAGGCCCTTGGAAGGATTTTCTCCTCTATTTGTATAAATCAGATGCCCCCATCAAAAGAACCAAGAGTTTTTCACTCCTTCCCTGTTCTCTCAATGCACTGTAGGAGAGAAAATAAACAATGCAGCCAGACCTGGCCCAAATCATTTTAAAGATAGTTCCCCAAAACAATCACTGGTGAGTCCATCCGTTTCCCTATCCATTCATCCTTCCTCGTAACCATGCCGTGCTCTGTCCATCCAAAAGAACCCATACTCAGTAAGATAATTTAAGGAGGTTTCTTCTGAGACAAATTTTAGGACCATGACGCCCGAGCTACATCCAAAAAGCCTTGAGCCCAAGGACTCAAAGTGGTGGGTTTTTAAAATATTTAAACCAATACGTGGAAAATGTACACTGGTTTGGGCCAGTAGGGTGGGGCATCTGGGGGCTGGGAGCTGACAGGTTCTAGGTGGGTTTAAAGATTCTTTAGCTGACCATTGGCTGAAAGAGGGAGGTTCTGTCTAACAGAGCAGGAGTCAGAACAGGAAAGCTTGAGATAAAGGGTCTGTTCATTAGAGATAAAGTACCAGACAGACCCAAGTGGTTTGCTGTGTATATTGGAGACCTGCAGGTGTGTCCTGCAGATCCTCAGGCCTGTTTGTGAGCCACAGAGGACGTCTCTAAGGAGGAGGGGGCACAGTGAGGCAGGCCTGGTCTCCTTTCTCCTGGCCAGTGACTCAGTTTTAAGGTTCTTATGGCCCCACAGGGGCTCCAGTCAGTCTGAGGTGGGACCCTTGACATTTTTATTTACTCCGCAGCCCCTAAACAAAATTTAACTGTACTCCTAACCCCCTCTTGAAATCTAAAAGATAGCTACAAAAATTTC
>NW_003857688.1:0-1256 GCF_000181295.1 Otolemur garnettii | reverse complement strand
GCTCTACCACCTGAGTAGCCGAACACTGATGTATCAGTAGTTTAAAATGCTAACCCTGAGACCCCGCAATTCTACCCCTAGCGATTTTTGTTGTTGTTGTTGGGGATTCATTGAGGGTACAAGAACCAGGTTATACTGATTGCATCTGTTAGGTAAACTCCCTCTTTAATTGTCTTGCCTCCAAAAGGTTTGCCACACACTGAGACCCCACCCTCCTTCCCACTCTCTACTCTTCCCTTCTTCCACCCCCTCCCTCCTTCCCTCTCTCTGTTCTTCCTTTCCCCTCCCTCCCCCCTGCTCTTCCCCTTCCCCCACCCCACCCCCCACCGCTTACTAGGTCATTAGTTGTCCTCATATGAAAATTGAGTACATAGGATTCATGCTTCTCCATTCTTGTGATGCTTTACTAAGAATAATGTGTTCCACTTCCATCCATGTTAATACAAAAGATGTAAAGTTTCCACCCTTTTTTTCTCTTTTTTGAGACAGAGTCTCACTCTGTCACCCTCGGTACAGTGCTATGGTATCACAGCTCATAGCAACCTCCAACTCTCGGGCTTAAGCGAGTCTCTTGCCTCAGCCTCTTGAGAAGCTGGGACTACAAGCGCCTGCCACAACACCCAGCTATTTTTTGTTGCAGTTGCCACTGCTGTTTTAGCTGGCTAGGGCCAAGTTTGAACCTGCCGCCCTCGGTATATGGGGCTGGCGCCCTCCCCACTGAGCCACAGGTGCTGCCCATCTCCATCTTTTTTAATGGCTGAATAGCATTCCATGGTACCCCCAGTGATTTTTTTCTACAGAGATGCTCATTCTGTTGATTGAACATCCACACCCAGAATTGTTCCTTACCTTTACTTAAAATAGCGAATGCAGACTTGGTGCCCACAGCTCAGTGGTTAGGATGCCGGCCACATACATCAGGACTGGTGGGTTTGAACCCACCAGGCCTGCTAAACAACAATGACAACAACAACAACAACAAAATAGCTAGGCATTGTGGTGGGGGCCTGTCTTCCCAGTTACTTGGGAGGCTGAAGCAAGAGAATTGCTTAAGCCTAAGAGTTTGAGGTTGCTGTGAGCTGTGACTCTATGGCACTCTACTGAGGGAGACATAGTAAAACTCTGTCTCAAAAAAAAAACAAAAACACAGTGAATGCAGACAACAGTCCAAATGTCCATTGCAGGGATTATTAAAGCACAGCATATACTGCCATTAAAGATGTGAGGTAGATTTTTATGTCCTGACCTAGAAAGAC
>NW_003857687.1:0-1257 GCF_000181295.1 Otolemur garnettii | reverse complement strand
TGAGGCAGGAGACTTGCTTGAGCCCAGGAGTTGGAGGTTGCTGTGAGCTGTGATGCCATGGCACTCTACCCAGGGGGATAGCTTGAGGCTCCGTCACAAAAAAAAAAAAAAAAGAAAGAAAAGAAAACTTTTATTTATGTTTGTTTAGAACAACCTGGGTGTGTGAATTTACTGCTTCAAATATGAATTTGGTAAAAGTGTAACTGCAAATCAAGTCTGTCCAGTAAAAATTTAGTGTTTGAACTGAGATGTGCTATTAATGTAAAATCTGCACCAATTTCAAAGACTCAGCATAAAAAAGAGAATATGGGGCAGCACCTGTATTCTCAAAGGAGTAAGACGTCAGCCCCATATACCGGAGGTGGTGGGCTCAAACCAAGCCCCAGCCAAAAATTGTAAAAAAAAAAAGAGAGAGAGAGAGAAGGAGAATATGAAATATCTCATTCATAATATTTTTACATTGATTAATGTTGACACGAAAGTATTTTTGATATATTGGGTTAATAAACTACATTATTAAGATTAATGTTATCTGTTTCTCTTTACTTTTTTTTAATGTGGCTAAGAGAAAATTTAAATCACATATGTGTTGGAAAATCTGGTAAAATCTGAAAAGTCTGTAGTTCAGTTAACAATGTTGTGCCAATGTTAATTTCTTAGTTTTGGCAAAGGTACCTTGGTTATGCAAGATGTTAACATTAGGAGAAGTAGGTGAAGGGTTTACTGGAACTTACTGTACTATCTTTGCAACTTTTCTATAAATCTAAAATTATTTCAAAATGAAAAGTGTGAAATATCCCCAAATTGCATATGTCATTACGTTATATTTATGTTGGAGAAACATACCTCTGTCATAGTTCTATTACAGAACTTATTTATTTATTTATTTTTGAGGCAGAGTCTCACTATGTCACCCTCAGTAGAGTGCTGTAGTGTCACAGCTCAGAGCAACCTCAAACTCTTTTTTTTTTTTTGAGACAGAGCCTCAAGCTGTCACCCTGGGTAGAGTGCTGTGGCGTCACAGCTCACAGCAACCTCCAACTCCTGGGTTCAAGCAAGTCTCCTGCCTCAGCTTCCCAAGTAGCTGGGACCACAGCCACCTGCCATGTCGCCTGGCTATTTTTTTTTTTTTTTTTTGGTTGCAGCCGTCATTGTTGTTTGGTGGGCCTGGGCTGGATTCAAACCTGCCACCTTAGGTGTATGTGGCTGGTGCCTTAGCCACTTGAGCCACAGGCGCAGAGCCACAACCTCAAACTC
>NW_003857686.1:0-1257 GCF_000181295.1 Otolemur garnettii | reverse complement strand
CATGGCTTGAAGACTTATTTCTCCTTAGCACTGAATACTATTCCATTATTCAGATATACCACAGGTTTTTTAATCCATTTGCCTACCCAAGGACACCTTAGCTTCTTCTAAGTTTTAGCAATTATGAATAAAGCTCTTATGTGCTGGTTTTTATGTAGACATAATGTTCCAATTCCTTGGGGTAAATGTCAGTGAGCATGATTGCTGAATCATATGGTAAAAAGTTATTTTGTTTTGAAGAAGCTGTCAAACTATCTTGCGAAGCGGCCGTACCGTTTTGCATTCTCGGCAGCAACAGACGAGACCTCCTGTTGCTCCACATCCTCACTGGCATTTGGTGTTGGTGTGGCATATGGATGTTTCAACCATATCTCATTGTTGGTTTAATAACATGATGTAGAGCATTTTTTCATATGCTATTTTCCATCTGATTATCTCCTTTGGTGAGCTGCCCAGATCTTTTGCCCATTATTATTGAGTTTTAAGAGTTCTTTTTGGATATCCTGGGTAATGGTGCTTTATCAGATGTATCTTTTGAAAATATTTCTCCCAGTCCATACCTTTTCTTCTCATTGTCTTAAACCTCATTTCTCTTTGAGGAGCTATGTTTAGAGCTGCTGGCCAAAATAGCAAGCTATGTGATCATGTGGTCCAAAGTTAGCACTCTTATCTATTATTAGACATTAAATAAAGAGTGTGGTCTTTCCTTAATTGACAAAATGTTTACCATAATTATTCTTATTGAATTTATTATTACATGACCCACTATAATTTTTAAAAATAAGACTAGCTTATCATCTTAGATATGTGTTAAGCAATAATTAAAATTATTCTTAAAAGTCTCCATATCATAAAGTGAGCAATTGGGCAGCACCTGTAGCTCAAAAGAGTAGGGCGCTGGCTCCATATGCCAGAGGTGGTGGATTCAAACCCAGCCCCCGCCAAAAAAAAATAAAGTGAGCAATTATATCTGGCTTGAATTTTAATTCATAATTTACAATTGCATGAAAAACCAATAACTTCCTACAGAAAAAAAAATTCACAAGGAAAATCAAAGGGGAATGAAAAGAATATAGAGCTCTACAGAACCAATTCTTCTTTGATTCAAAACCAAAAAAAAAAAAAGTGTGAATAACATTTAAAGACTATCTAAAGAGAATTAGAACTGGTAGTCACACTACTAAACTGAAAAATTCAATGGCCATTTGAAAATTCTGTATGGAAATGTTTATTCCACTCCAGGGAACCACCAGGAAA
>NW_003857685.1:0-1257 GCF_000181295.1 Otolemur garnettii | reverse complement strand
AAAAAAAAAGCAAAAAGCATAGAAAACCTATTTAAAGGAATTATTGAGGAAAACTTTCCTGGCGCCACCAGAGATTCAGATACAAGATAGTCATCAAACACTGGGAAAATTCATGGCAAATGGGACATCTACAAACCACACAGTCATCAGTGTGGCCAAAGTCAAAGTTAAGGAGAAAACACTTCAGCTGCGCGATGAAAGCAACTAATCTACAAAGGAAAACTCATCAGGCTAACAGCAAATTTCTCAGCAGAGAGCTGATAAACCAAAATGAATTTGGGGCCCCATTTTTAGTCTTCTTAGACAGAACAACTATCAGCCAATAATTTTGTATCCTGCACCTGTGGCTCAGTGGGCAGGGCACTGGCCCCATATACCAAGGGTGGCAGGTTCAAACCTGGCCCCAGCCAAACTGCAACAACAACAAAAAAAATAGCCAGGCATTGTGGCGGGTGCCTGTAGTCCCAGCTACTCGGGAGGCTGAGGCAAGGGAATCGCCTAAGCCCAGGAGTTGGAGGTTGCTGTGAGCTGTGACATTACAGCACTTTACTGAGGGCAATAAAGTGAGACTCTGTCTCAAAAAAAAAAAAAGAAAGAAAGAAAGAAAAGAAACCTGCTCTTTGTTTCAGTACTTCACCACGGACTAGCCATGTGCTGCCATTGCACCTGGACCTGGGTGGAGCAAACGCCTGCAGCCATGATACCCATGGCCACTGCCTAGATAGCCTCACCCAGGCTGCCACTGCCACCACCAAAGGGAAACCAGGGCAGAACAATCTCCCACAGTGCCTGCCTCTGTAGAGAGGGACTCACTCAACCCCCCACCTATGCTTCCAACAGCAGCCTGGGGACCAATCCACCACTCCACATGAAGAAGAAAAAGCAAAAGGGCCAGGCACAGTGGCTCAGGCCTGTAATCCTAGCACTCTTGGAGGCCAAGGTGGGTGGACTGCCTGAGCTCACAGGTTCGAGACCACCCAGAGCAAGAGCAAGACCCCATCTCTAAAAATAGCCAGGTGTTGTGGCAGGCACCTGTAGTGTAACCTTCCAGCTACTCAGGAGGCTGAGGCAAGAGAATTTCTTGAGCCCAGGAGTTTGAGGTTGCTGTGAGCTATAACACTACGGCACTCTACCGAGCGTGACAAAATAAAACTCTGTCTCAAAAAAAAAAGCAAAAAGCATAGAAAACCTATTTAAAGGAATTATTGAGGAAAACTTTCCTGGCGCCACCAGAGATTCAGATACAAGATAGTCATC
>NW_003857684.1:0-1257 GCF_000181295.1 Otolemur garnettii | reverse complement strand
TAATGTGTTTCTTTAATTTACCTTTTTATCTTTGAATAACATTTATATATGGTGTGGGGGTATTTGGCAAACCTTTTGTGTGGGGGTCATAACCCCAAGAGAGACTCTACCTAACAAAATGAAATATTTTGACCTGGTTGCTTGCACCCTCACATTAACCTGAAATAAATGTATTTAAATAAATGACATTCATAGTCCTACTTGACTTTAAACATCATCTACTTACTTCCTACTACGGCACAGGGTGAACATTCACCTTCCTTTCATTTCCCACCAAGACTTCACTTCGTGTTTTCCTGAGTCTCCCTGGATTTTCTGAGTTCTCTCATTGACTTATCCCTGGGGACACACTCCACATTTTACTCATTTCCTTCTCTAATATTTGGTTTAGACACACACCCCCTCCCCACCCCCATCCAAACTGGGAACACCATACATAATAATCTGAGTAAGTCTGGTCTGTGTTCATACCATAGGGAAAATTTTGACAAAATCTAGCAAAATGAAAAGTGCATTCACCATACCTCAACAGACATACGTAACCACAAAAAGAAATTTTTATAGCAAGGGTGTCCAACCTGCAGGCCACACAGGTCATATCACAATTTATTTTGTGAAGATTTTTTTTTTTTTTGCTTATTTGTAGTATCAAATATCACAATAAGTATGTGCAGACCTTTTTTGTTAACCACCGTGTTTCCCCAAAAATAAGACTTACCCAAAAAATAAGCCCTAGCAGGATTTCTATGTATTTGTTAAATATAAGCCCTACCCCGATAATAAGACCTAGTGATAAGACCTAGTGATGCAGATATGCTGCATAGCCACGCCATGCATTTTAGTCATGGAGCGGTAAGGAAGACTGGAATACCTTTTATCTGCCACAGCTCCTTTCCCCAAGCCGTTCACACTTGCACAGGTCCACATGTGGTAACCATGGTCGCAGGCATTCTATTGCGCACATGTGAACGGCCAGGGGAAAGGAGTTCACGTATCACTAGCGCCAGCCCCACCAACAAGGTTGGCTCCCCCTGTCAGGTTCCAGAAGAAGATGACTTAACTGTATTTGAATAAATGTAGACTATTGTATTATACCTAATAAAAATAAGACATCCCCTGAAAATAAGCCCTAGTGTGTCTTCTTGAGAAAAAATAAATATAAGACAGTGTCTTATTTTGGGGGAAACACGGTAGTCAGCTTGCATTAGTGTTTGTATATTTAATGTAGCCCAAGACAACTCTTATTCTTCCAATGCA
>NW_003857683.1:0-1257 GCF_000181295.1 Otolemur garnettii | reverse complement strand
GAGTTTGAGGTTGTGGCTCTGCGCCTGTGGCTCAAGTGGCTAAGGCACCAGCCACATACACCTAAGGTGGCAGGTTTGAATCCAGCCCAGGCCCACCAAACAACAATGACGGCTGCAACCAAAAAAAAAAAAAAAAAATAGCCAGGCGACATGGCAGGTGGCTGTGGTCCCAGCTACTTGGGAAGCTGAGGCAGGAGACTTGCTTGAACCCAGGAGTTGGAGGTTGCTGTGAGCTGTGACGCCACAGCACTCTACCCAGGGTGACAGCTTGAGGCTCTGTCTCAAAAAAAAAAAAAGAGTTTGAGGTTGCTCTGAGCTGTGACACTACAGCACTCTACTGAGGGTGACATAGTGAGACTCTGCCTCAAAAATAAATAAATAAATAAGTTCTGTAATAGAACTATGACAGAGGTATGTTTCTCCAACATAAATATAACGTAATGACATATGCAATTTGGGGATATTTCACACTTTTCATTTTGAAATAATTTTAGATTTATAGAAAAGTTGCAAAGATAGTACAGTAAGTTCCAGTAAACCCTTCACCTACTTCTCCTAATGTTAACATCTTGCATAACCAAGGTACCTTTGCCAAAACTAAGAAATTAACATTGGCACAACATTGTTAACTGAACTACAGACTTTTCAGATTTTACCAGATTTTCCAACACATATGTGATTTAAATTTTCTCTTAGCCACATTAAAAAAAAGTAAAGAGAAACAGATAACATTAATCTTAATAATGTAGTTTATTAACCCAATATATCAAAAATACTTTCGTGTCAACATTAATCAATGTAAAAATATTATGAATGAGATATTTCATATTCTCCTTCTCTCTCTCTCTCTTTTTTTTTTTACAATTTTTGGCTGGGGCTTGGTTTGAGCCCACCACCTCCGGTATATGGGGCTGACGTCTTACTCCTTTGAGAATACAGGTGCTGCCCCATATTCTCTTTTTTATGCTGAGTCTTTGAAATTGGTGCAGATTTTACATTAATAGCACATCTCAGTTCAAACACTAAATTTTTACTGGACAGACTTGATTTGCAGTTACACTTTTACCAAATTCATATTTGAAGCAGTAAATTCACACACCCAGGTTGTTCTAAACAAACATAAATAAAAGTTTTCTTTTCTTTCTTTTTTTTTTTTTTTTGTGACGGAGCCTCAAGCTATCCCCCTGGGTAGAGTGCCATGGCATCACAGCTCACAGCAACCTCCAACTCCTGGGCTCAAGCAAGTCTCCTGCCTCA
>NW_003857682.1:0-1257 GCF_000181295.1 Otolemur garnettii | reverse complement strand
GGTATCCATATAGGATCAGAAGAGATTAAACTTTCACTCTTCACAGATGACATGATTGTATACCTGGAAAATACCAGGGATTCTACTACAAAACTATTAGAGTGATCAAGGAATACAGCAGCATCTCAGGTTACAAAATCAACACTCATAAATCGGTAGCCTTTATATATACCAACAACAGTCAAGGTAAAAAAGTAGTCAAGAACTCTATTCCGTTTACAGTAGTGCCAAATAAGATGAAATATCTGGGAGTTTACCTAACAAAGGATGTGAAAGACCTTTATAAAGAGAACTATGAAAGTCTAAGAAAAGAAATAGCTGAAAATGTTAACAAATGGAAAAACATACCATGCTCATGCCTGGGAAGAATCAACATTGTTAAAATGTCCATAATAGCCAAAGAAATATATAATTGTAATGCAATCCCTATTAAAGTTCCATTGTCATATTTTAAAGATCTTGAAAAAATAATACTTCGTTTCATATGGAATCAGAAAAAACCTCAAATAGCCAAGACATTATTCAGAAATAAAAACAAAGCAGAAGGGATCACGCTACCAGACATCAGACTATAGTATAAATCCACAGTGATCAAAACAGCACGGTATTGGCACAAAAACAGAGAGGTAGATGTATGGAACAGAATAGAGAACCAAGAGATTAACCCAGCTACTTACCATTACCTGATCTTTGACAAGCCTATTAAAAATACTGAGTGGGGAAAAGACTCCCTCCCTATTTAACAAATGGTGCTGGACGAACTGGCTGGCAACCTGCAGAAGACTGAAACTAGATCCACACCTTTCAACACTGACTAAGATTGACTCTCACTGGATTAAAGATTTAAACTTAAGACATGAAACTATAAAAATACTAGAAGAAAGTGTAGGGGAAACACTTAAAGAAATTGACCTGGGTGAAAATTTTATGAAGAGGACCCCCCAGGCAATTGAAGTAACATCAAAAATACACTACTGGGACCTGATCAAATTAAAAAGCTTCTGCACAGCCAAAAGCACAGTAAGTAAAGCAAGCAGACAGCCCCCAGAATGGGAGAAGATATTTGCTGGTTATGTCTCTGACAAACGCTTAATGACCAGAATCCACAGAGAACTCAAAGGTATTAGCAAGAAGAGAACAAGTGATTCCCTCTCAGTGTGGGCAAGGGACTTGAAGAGAAATTTCTCTGAAGAAGACAGGCACATGGCCTACAAACATATGAAAAAATGCTCACCATCCTTAATCATCAGAGGAATG
>NW_003857681.1:0-1257 GCF_000181295.1 Otolemur garnettii | reverse complement strand
TTCTAATAACTACTTAAGAACTAGGTTTTTCATTTTCCTTTTTGTTTTTTTAACAAAAGCAACCTCAGACTAGACATTTAATTACCCCCAAACCACCTGAAAGGACACTTTCCCACCCAAAATAACCACAAAAATTTGTCAAGCATGTGATGGTTTGTTTATGTTACATATAAATGTGGTGGTTTATTTATATTTATAGCGTTGCTACAGTAAGTGTGAATTTGTGATGGCTTGCCATAAAATACAGACATATACACATGTACTCAGGCTTATTGAAACTAAGAGATCAGACAGAAACCATATAGGGAAAGAGGGATTACCCCATTCCTTTCTGATAGTCAAGCCTAACATCTGACAAAGGTCCAGACACACAAATAATAGCCAGGAGAAGGATGGGAAATACTAGGCTGTCTGGCCTCCACTTGTTCCCAAACCTTTCATCTTGTTTTCCCGGCCCCAGTCCTTTACCTTTGTTCTGACTTTGAAGCCCCCTCCCCTCACCCTTCATTCTTTATAACTTTCATCACTGGGAGTCCTGGTGACTGGCCTCTCACCTGGAGTTCTGGGCCCAGCCTGAGGTCAGGCCCCTTTCCCCATGAACGGCTGGTGTCTGTGGTGAGGATGTGGAAGGCAACCTGAAGTGTGGTCCCAGCCAGGGCCTCTCTCTTGATTAGCTGAGAACTTTGTTGTGAGTACAGTAAGTTCATATTTTCCCATCAGCCCATTCCTGCTGCCTTCTCCCTCCACACAGAAGCATGCTGATTTTCAGAGCATTTCCCAGTAAAATTTCTGCACACAAATCTCTGAGTCTGTTTTCTGAACCTATGAACTTGAAAGAAAACATGAATGAATGATGTAGAAGCCTGCCTTCCAGGGGGAAGTCTGCCTTTGGTTACTGACAGGGAGTAGGAGATGGAGGTTAGACGGTTCCAGGTAAACAGGGATCAGGGATTCTATTATAAGGTAGCAAAGTAGAATTAGAAAAAGGGAGTGGCCAGAAGCCAATTTTGGCAGGTAACGGAATGACCCCCAGAGGTGTCTATGCCCTAATCCCCAGAGCCTACACATGTGGTACCTTCCAGGGCAAAAGGAGACTTGCAGGTGTGACTAAGTAAGGTTAAGGACCTTGAGATGGGAAGATAAGCCTGGATTATCCAGTTGGATTCAGTCTAATCACACAGCTCCTAAAAAGCTGAGAACTTTTCCCAGTTCTGATGAAAAACTCCAGAGCAAAGATCAGACAAAGGTGATGTTGCT
>NW_003857680.1:0-1257 GCF_000181295.1 Otolemur garnettii | reverse complement strand
GCTAAACAAGGACAACTGCAACAAAATAGCCATGCATAGTTGCAGGCACCTATAGCCCCAGCTACTTGGGAGGCTGAGGCAAAAGAATCCCTTAAGCTCAAGAGTTGAGGTTGCTGTGAGCTGTGATGCCACAACACTCTACTGAGGGTGACATAGTGAGACTCTGTCTCAAAAAAAAGAAAAAAGAAAAAGGCTGGGCTCAGTGGCTCACACCTGTAATTCTAGCACTATGGGAGGCAGAGGCAAGTAGATTGCTTGAGTTCAGGAGTCTGAGACCAGCCTGAGCAAGAGCGAGACCCTGTCTCTAAAAAAATAGCCAGGCGTTGTGGTCAGTGTAGTCTCAGCTACTCAAGGGGCTGAGTTAAGAGGATAGTCTGAGCCCAGCAGTGTGAGGTTATAGTGAGAGCTGTGTGATGCCACTGCACCCAGGTGACAGAGCAAGAGCCTGTCTCAAACACAACCAAACAAACAAACAAAAATAATTCTTTTGTGTGGGGTCAGTGGTCTTTATTTATGAAAATACTGCCAATATGAGACACACTAGTTTAGTTTAGGGTACAAATGTCATGACAAAGCATTAAGCTTTATGCTAAACACAAAATAAATTAATGAGGATCCATAAGCCATACACACTGGCATCTGCACAAAATACTTAGTATCGTCTTTATCATGTGTTTTGAGGGTAAGTCATAATATGGTCAAATTCCTAGTATTAAAAACCCCAAGGACTAAGGAACTTATGAAGGAAATGAATAAATTGTTAATGCTTCTGAAATAAAGGCTTTAGGGGAGCAGAACTGTGTTTCCTGTTCTTAATAAATGTAGATAGATGTATTTCGTGATAATTTAATATGCCTGGAATAAACTCCCACTTTGCATCTGGCAAGTTTCTTTCTTTTTATTCATTACACTTTTCCTCTGGATCCACTCATCTCCCAAAACCTCTCAGAACCGGCAAAACACACCCTGAAGGCAACTCAGGCCTAAATCCTGACTTCTGAGTATAAATAGAATACAGGAGCAGGAAGGATGTCAGCGATGGTACGGATCAAAACACCCAAGGTTCAGAGGAGAAAAGTGAAGCCCAGAAATAGGCCTTCCCATGTCACAGAGCATTTGGTAGTGGGTTTGGGGTTGGAACTAAGACTTTATTTAAGACATCAAGTAGAAATATAAGTAAATGTACCTAGAATGACCCTTTTCAGAATTAACTTGCTAATACATATGAGTTATTTCTGACAAAATTAGAACATGTTG
>NW_003857679.1:0-1258 GCF_000181295.1 Otolemur garnettii | reverse complement strand
CTCCACATGGGTTCAGAGCAGAGACTCCTTGTCTGCAGGAGGAAACTTGAAGGTGGATTCCAGTGGGATGAGAAGCAGCTCCCACGGCCACTCACTTGTCACACTGGCTACTCTCCTGTGCCTCCTGCGCCTCCTGCCCCGTCCACTGTAGACTTCCTCTGCCCTCAGCTGTCCTCCGGGTGAGGTTTCGTGCTTACCTGGTGGTGTGACTTGCTCTGCCCCCTGCTTACCACTCACCCCTGCCAAAGCGGTGACTCTGACCAGTAGCTTTTTAGAAGTAATGGAACAGGGGACCACAATTGCTCTTAAAATATTTTTTTTTCAGATTCATGTAGGGGTCCATAAGATTAGGTCATATGATTTGCTCTCGTAAGTCTGAGTCATAGTTGTGTGCTTTACCCAGGAAGTGCAACAGAACCTTGCAACGTACCCGTTGGGTGACACTTACCCAATCTTTCCCCCTCCTCCCCCCAGCTGGATTTCCGTGAATTTTCCTCTCACATGAGCATGTAGTTGTTAATCTACTAGTTCCAACTTAATACCAAGGTTTTGACTGTTGGGAATGAGACCTCAGTCTGTAACCAGTTTTTCCTTCACCAGCTTCCTGTGACCTTAATGTTTTCTGTATCCCTCTCATGTGGTCACACGTTGTGCTATGGACATCGGGTTGAGTTACTCAAAAGTAGCCGCCTTCTCCATCAAATGGTAGCAACCCAATTCTGCTTTCTAGAGGCAAGCCTTTCTATTGTATCCGTCTACAGATTCAGCGCCTATACTTAATTTTCCACTAGGGAAAGTCAGTATGAATGCTGTTATGTACTTAACCACTTTAAAAAAATTTTTGAAAAAGTTTAATTTTGTTTTAAGGACATTCTACCAGTACATACACAGCTACCTGTCTAGTTTGGATTCTCCAAAACCAGAATCTGAGACTGAAGGTTTATTTTGTGATTATCTTTCTGGTTGCTGTGAATGTATGATACACAGTGGCGGAGTCCTCTGTAGCTTATGTGGCTATCGCCCACATCTGTATGGAAATAGCTGGTGTAACTGTTGTGACAGTGCTTACACAAGAGGGGGTCTCTCCAGAGTGTAGGCCACTGGTTACCTGGTGGTACAAGAGTCAATGTTGGTTTCACCTGTCTGGATATAACGTTGACTTACTCTGGGGCCATCTCCAGGACGAGAAGGGGTCAGGTGCGTTTGTCCTCCCTCGTGCCAATGACTTAATTTCAGCGTCAATGGCCAGAAAACACAG
>NW_003857678.1:0-1258 GCF_000181295.1 Otolemur garnettii | reverse complement strand
AAGTTTATGATTAAAAACCTACAACTTAAGTTAAAATTGCTTTAAAACATTTTTAGCTACAACACAAGTAGAAAATGACTTTTTTTTTTTTTTTTTTGCAGTTTTTGGGTGGGGCTGGGACCTTACCCCTTTGAGCCATAAGTGCTGCCCAGAAAATGATTTTTTTTTTTTTTTTTTCCTGAGACAGAGACTCAAGCTGTCCCCCTGGGTAGAGTGTTGTGGCATCACAGCTCACAGCAACTTCCAACTCCTGGGCTCCAGCGACTCTCCTGCCTCTGCCTCCCAAGTAGCTGGGACCACAGGCGCCCGCGACAACACCTGGCCATTTTTTGGTTGCAGCCATCATTGTTGTTTGGCGGGCCTGGGCTGGATTTGAACCTGCTACCCTAATTAGGTGTATGTGGCTGGCACCTTAGCCACTTGAGCCACAGGCGCCGAGCCCAGAAAATGATTTTTATGTTCACTACCTAAGAACAAAAAGCCAGTTTCACTATGTCACCCTCGGTAGAGTACTGTGCTATCACAGCTCACAGCAACCTCAAACTCTTAGGCGTAAACCATTCTCTTGCATCAGCCTCTCAAGTAGCTGGGACAACAGGCACCCACCACAAAGCCTAGCTATTTTATTTTTTCGTTGCAGTTGTTTTGTTGGACCAGGCTCAAACCCACCACCCTCAGTGCTATAGGTGCTGAGCTCTACACCAGAATATTGAGAGCCTAAATTAAGTACATTCACCTTTGGCTCTCAAAGCCTTCCTTCAAAGTGGTTCTCAAATTTTTATCACCCATGGCAGTTCAGTGGTTAAGACCAACCTGGATTTGAATTTGTGCTTCACCACCACTTACTACTTCACCTTGGGCAAATCACTGTAACTCCCTGGGCCTCAGTTTCCTCATCCATAGAATGAATTTAACAATAATACTACCTCATTGGAGTGCTATATTAATGGAATGTGTGTGAAGCTGTAAAGGAGTTTTACGGTCCATCTGGGTAAAAATTCATACAAGATTCTAAGATTAGGCTCGGCGCCTGTGGCTCAAGTGGCTAAGGCGCCAGCCACATACACCTAAGGTGGCAGGTTCGAATCCAGCCCGGACCCACCAAACAACAAGGACGGCTGCAACCAAAAAATAGCTGGGCGTTGTGGCGGGGGCCTGTGGTCCCAGCTACTTGGGAGGCTGAGGCAGGAGACTCGCTTGAACCCAGGAGTAGGAGGTTGCTGAGAGCTGTGGTGCCACGGCACTCTGCCCAGGGGGA
>NW_003857677.1:0-1258 GCF_000181295.1 Otolemur garnettii | reverse complement strand
CAGATGAGTGGCTTACTAAGCTTATGGGTTTGAGACCAGCCTGAGCAAGAGTGAGACAGTGTCTCTACAAGTAGCCTGGTGTTTAAAAAAAAAAAACCATTTAAAAGGCGGTACCTGTGGCTCACTGAGTAGGGTGCTAGGCTCCATATACCGAGAGTGGCGGGTTTGAACCCGGCCCGGCCAACCTGCAACAAAAAAATAGCTGGGCGTTGTGGCAGGCACGTGTAGTCCCAGCTACTCGGGAAGCTGAGGCAAGAGAATTGTCTAAGCCCAAGAGCTGGAGGTTGCTGAGCTGTGACACTATGGTACTCTATTGAGGGCCACAAAGTGAGACTGTGTCTCTACCAAAATAAATAAATAAATAAAAATAGCTGGGTGTTGTGGCAGGTGCCTGTATTCCCAGCTACTTGGGAGGTGGAGGCAGGAGATTCCCTTGAGCCCAGGAGTTGGAGGTTACTGTGAGCTGTGATGCCACAGCTCTCTACCCAGGGGGACAGCTTGAGGCTCTGTCTCAGAAAAAAAAAAAAAAAGCTTAATTACCTAGCTCTCCAGTCACCTCTCCAGTAGCATATGTGATTGTGCTTACCTTTGTCAGATGTACCAGTATCAGCTGAGTGACAGATAAGCAAATCTCAGAGGCACCGATATTCTAAACTACTGCTGTAAGTGTATTTCTTGTGGAGAATCAACCAAAATGCAATATTGCTTTCAGCCTATGATTCAGAGTAGTGATGTCATTTTCTTTATTATTGTGCTTAGCAAGAAGACTCCCTTTGGAGTGGTGCAGAGCACCACTAGTGAAATGATTTATGCCTGGCATCTGCCCAGGGCCCTTTCTCAGAGGAAGGGGAATTGGCAGCTGGAAATTAGCCTCTATGGTCACACTAGATTGGAGGTGGTCATCATGTCCCACCTTTCTTCCTATTTCTTTTTTGCTAAGTGTGATGGCAGCCCTGGATTGGTCCCCTCCTTTGTAGGGATTAGTCATCAGAGACATTCCTAAACTCAGGGTAAAAGCAGCCTGTGTGAGGGGACCCTGGATGTTCTATGAGGTAGGGCCTGAGACTTGAATGGGTTAGAAGAGGTTCAAAGAGGGAAATGAATTTAGAATACTGCAAATGTAAGGCCAGCTCACACCTGTAATCCTAGCACTCTGGGAGGCCCAGATGAGTGGCTTACTAAGCTTATGGGTTTGAGACCAGCCTGAGCAAGAGTGAGACAGTGTCTCTACAAGTAGCCTGGTGTTTAAAAAAAAAAA
>NW_003857676.1:0-1258 GCF_000181295.1 Otolemur garnettii | reverse complement strand
GTCACACAGCTCACAGCAACCTCCAACTCCTGGGCTTAGGCAATTCTCTTGCCTCAGCTTCCCAAGTAGCTGGGACTACAGGCACCTGCCACAACGCCCAGCTAATTTTTTGTTGCAGTTTGGCCAGGGCTGGATTTGAACCCACCACTCTTGGTATATGGGGCCGGTGCCCTACCCACTGAGCCACAGGCGCCACCCATTAAATCTTGACTTTTTAATTTACTTTTTTCTAGCAGCTTGGTTGAGATATAATTCATATGCCATACAAACCACCTGTTTAAACTGTACAACATAATGGGTTTTTTTGTTTTGTTTTGTTTTTGAAGACAGTTTTGTTTTGTTGCCCTTGGTAGAGTTCTATGGCATCACAGCTCACAGCAACCTCCAGCTCTTGGGCTTAGGCGATTCTCTTGCCTCAGCCTCCCATGTAGCTGGGACCACTGGTGCCCACCACAACACCTAGCTGTTTTTTGTTGCAATTTGGCCAGGGCCGGCTTTGAACCTGCCACCCTCGTTATATGGGGCTGGAACCCTGCTCACTGAGCCACAGACTCTGCCCATCTTAATGGTTTTTTTGTTTTTTTGTTTTTTTGCCACTTTTGGCCAGGGCTGGGTTTGAACTCGCCACCTCCGACATATGGGACCTGTGCCCTACCCTTTTGAGCCACAGGCGCCACCCCCTTAATGGTTTTTAATATAGTCACAGAGTTGTGCGACCATCACACAATCAACTTAGAACATTTTCATCACCCCATAAACTCTAAACCCAGTAATAGTCACTCTCCATTCTTCTTACCCATCCACTCCCAGCCTAGACAACCGCTAATCTACTTTCTGTCTCTATAGAAGCACAGTCTCCTTAAACATAATTTAATTTACAACATTACATCAAATAACTGTATTATAGTTCACATTACTTTTTTTTTTTTTTTTAAAAGCAGAGCCTTATGCTGTCCCCCTGGGTAGAGTGCCGTGGCATTACAGCTCACAGCAACCTCCAACTCCTGGGCTCAAGCGAGTCTCCTGCCTCTGCCTCCCAAGTAGTTGGGACCACAGGCGCCCACCACAACGCTCGGCTATTTTTTGGTTGCAGCCGTCATTGTTGTTTTGGCGGGTCCAGGCTGGGGATTCGAACCCGCCACCTTAGGTGTACGTGGCTGGCGGCCTTAGCCGGTTGAGCTATAGGCGCCGAGCCTAAATAACCTTTGTTAATGGAAAAACAGAAGCAGCCATAATGATTAAGATACATTCAGTTACT
>NW_003857675.1:0-1258 GCF_000181295.1 Otolemur garnettii | reverse complement strand
AGTAACTGAATGTATCTTAATCATTATGGCTGCTTCTGTTTTTCCATTAACAAAGGTTATTTAGGCTCGGCGCCTATAGCTCAACCGGCTAAGGCCGCCAGCCACGTACACCTAAGGTGGCGGGTTCGAATCCCCAGCCTGGACCCGCCAAAACAACAATGACGGCTGCAACCAAAAAATAGCCGAGCGTTGTGGTGGGCGCCTGTGGTCCCAACTACTTGGGAGGCAGAGGCAGGAGACTCGCTTGAGCCCAGGAGTTGGAGGTTGCTGTGAGCTGTAATGCCACGGCACTCTACCCAGGGGGACAGCATAAGGCTCTGCTTTTAAAAAAAAAAAAAAAAGTAATGTGAACTATAATACAGTTATTTGATGTAATGTTGTAAATTAAATTATGTTTAAGGAGACTGTGCTTCTATAGAGACAGAAAGTAGATTAGCGGTTGTCTAGGCTGGGAGTGGATGGGTAAGAAGAATGGAGAGTGACTATTACTGGGTTTAGAGTTTATGGGGTGATGAAAATGTTCTAAGTTGATTGTGTGATGGTCGCACAACTCTGTGACTATATTAAAAACCATTAAGGGGGTGGCGCCTGTGGCTCAAAAGGGTAGGGCACAGGTCCCATATGTCGGAGGTGGCGAGTTCAAACCCAGCCCTGGCCAAAAGTGGCAAAAAAACAAAAAAACAAAAAAACCATTAAGATGGGCAGAGTCTGTGGCTCAGTGAGCAGGGTTCCAGCCCCATATAACGAGGGTGGCAGGTTCAAAGCCGGCCCTGGCCAAATTGCAACAAAAAACAGCTAGGTGTTGTGGTGGGCACCAGTGGTCCCAGCTACATGGGAGGCTGAGGCAAGAGAATCGCCTAAGCCCAAGAGCTGGAGGTTGCTGTGAGCTGTGATGCCATAGAACTCTACCAAGGGCAACAAAACAAAACTGTCTTCAAAAACAAAACAAAACAAAAAAACCCATTATGTTGTACAGTTTAAACAGGTGGTTTGTATGGCATATGAATTATATCTCAACCAAGCTGCTAGAAAAAAGTAAATTAAAAAGTCAAGATTTAATGGGTGGCGCCTGTGGCTCAGTGGGTAGGGCACCGGCCCCATATACCAAGAGTGGTGGGTTCAAATCCAGCCCTGGCCAAACTGCAACAAAAAATTAGCTGGGCGTTGTGGCAGGTGCCTGTAGTCCCAGCTACTTGGGAAGCTGAGGCAAGAGAATTGCCTAAGCCCAGGAGTTGGAGGTTGCTGTGAGCTGTGTGAC
>NW_003857674.1:0-1258 GCF_000181295.1 Otolemur garnettii | reverse complement strand
TAATCCATGCATATGAAAGGCCGCATGTGATCCTGTGCATATAAAGACCATGTGATCCCATGCATATAAAAGGCCACATGTAATCCTGTGCATATTAAAGGCCGCATGTGATCCTGTGCATATAAAAGGCCACATGTGATCCCATGCATATAAAAGGCTGCATGTGATCCCATGCATATAAAGGCCACATGTGATCCTGTGCATATAAAGACCATGTGATCCATGCATATAAAGGCCGCATGTGATCCCATGCATATAAAAGGCCACATGTGATCCTGTGCATATAAAGATCATGTGATCCCATGCATATAAAGACCACATGTGATCCCGTGCATATAAAGACCATGTGATTCTGTGCATATAAAGGCCACATGAGATTCTGTGCATATAAAGACCATGTGATTCTGTGCATATAAAGGCTGTATGTGATTCTGTGCATATAAAAGGCCATATGCGATCAATGCATATAAAGGCCACGTGTGATCCCGTGCATATGAAAGCCACATGTGATCTTATGCATATAAAAGGCTGCATGTGATTCCATGCATATAAAAGGTCACATGTGATCCATGCATATAAAGGCCACATGTGATCCAGTGCATATAAAAGTTAGAATCAGAAAATCTCCAAAGACAGAAAGTAATTTAGTGGTTGCTGTGGGCTGTGGGAGGATGAGAAGATGGAGTATTAGCAAAGGGTACAGGGTTTCATTACGAAGTAACAAAAATATCCTAAAATTGACTGTGCTGTTGGTTGCGCATATATGTGTATGAAAGCCACTGAAATGTATACTTCAAATGGGTGAAATGTATGAGAAATGAACCATATTTCAGTAAAACTGATTCTTACTTATTTATTTGAAATAAAGTATTGCTCTGTCTCCCAAGCTAGAGTGTGGTGGCACCACCATTGGTCACTGCAACCTCCAAATCCTGGCTCAAGAGATCCTCCTGCCTTAGCCCCTGTAGCTGAGACAATAGGTGAGCACCACCACATTCAGCTAATTTTTTTACATCTTTTGTAGAGATGAGGGTCTCATGTTGCTCGGGCTGGTCTCCAACTCCTAGGCCTCAAGTAATCTGCCTCCCAAAGTGCTGGGATTACGGATATACCATATAGATTACCACTATACCCAGCAAAAGTTTTTAAAAAATGTACTAAAGGTCGGGTGCGGTAGCTCATGCCTATAATCCCAGCACTTGGGAGGCCAAGGCAGGTGGATTGCCTGAGCTCAGGAGTTTGAGACCAGCCCGAGGTA
>NW_003857673.1:0-1259 GCF_000181295.1 Otolemur garnettii | reverse complement strand
AAGACCCTCTGTGTCTGGGTGAGTGGGGACGGCTCTCCAGGGAAGTTGGAAAGAGGGTGTGGATGCCAGGTAGCAGAAATCAGCTGGTGATCCCTGAAGATCCTCTGTGTCTGGCAAAATGGCAACTGAACTAATTACTGAGCTTCTACAAAAAGGAAAATGCTCGAGTTTTATAAAAGCAACTTTTCTCTTAAAGAAAACATTATGTAATGTTCTTAGTGACATTAGGGACATTACAAGTCATAGGCCTTGGTCTGCTAGCCTCACAGGCTGAGCTCTAGCTCTTTGAATACCTCTTCTTTCTCCACTGTTACTTGAGAGAGTATTAGTCTAGAGTTCCAGGAGAGAGAGACAGGTTGCTGTGCATGTCTTCTCGTTCTTGTGCTTCAAAGATAAAGTAAAATAATACACATTTGGAGTTACAGTGAGAGAACATCATTTGGAAATACACATGTTCTCCATCCTGTGAACTCTTTAAGTGAGTCAGTGCTTCTGACTGGTAACGGAGGTGCTGTGGCCGTTCAGAGGCACCAGTGGGCGCAGTAGATGCCTGGTGCTTACTGTTGGAAGCGCGAGCACAGAACTCTAGTCACTTTACTCAGCAAACGTGTAACACCAAAGCTTTTCCCTGCTAAGTTCTGGAAAAGCAGACAAGGTGCTACCATCTGTTCAGTTCACGCTCAGGAAGAATGGCTCAGTTCTGTGTCAGTCAGGTGACCTTCTGGATTTAAACTGCTGTCTGGCAGGCTTACGGTGGATATTTGAAAAGTCCCAAACTCCTCCCCAGACTCCAAAACACTGAAAGCTGTGCCACCCCCTCATGGCAGGCTAATTCTCTGGATTTGTAGTGAGTCTCGGCCTTTGTGGAAGCCTCTGATGTAGTGATGGTTTGGTATCTTTCAGCTCGTCGTGTCGTAAAGACTTTACAGATGGTCTTTAAACCACTCTATGTGGAAAATTGAAGCAGAGACTCAGTGAAAGAAAAGTCATCAGAAAATGGAATAAAAACAAGCAATCTAGTTCTATTCAGATATTTCAATCCCTGTGAGAGCATGCTGGTGTGTGTGCATCTCTGTGGGTACGCTGGTGTGTGTGCGTCTGTGGAAACATATTGGTGTGCGTGCGTCTATGCAGGCATGCTGGTGTGTGTGCATCTCTGTGGGTACGCTGGTGTGCGTGCGTCTGTGCAAACATGCTGGTGTGCGTGCGTCTGTGCAAACATGCTGGTGTGCGTGCATCTGTGCGGGCACGCTGGTGTG
>NW_003857672.1:0-1259 GCF_000181295.1 Otolemur garnettii | reverse complement strand
AAAAAAATGCATTTCAGAGATAGCAGCACATTAGGCCCATTCCAGTGAAGAGCCCTCTGTGCCACAAGGCCAGCCCTGAATGTAGATGATAACAGTACTTATTCTAGGATTGTGAGGACTAAATAGGGGTAATCTAGTTAACACAGGGCCTGGCACATTCAACTCAGCAGCTCTAGCAGGCATGGCTGGGAAGCACCTCCCTTAGGAAGGCCATGGATCTGGGCCCCCAGGTAGAGCCAGAGTTGCCCCAGGCAGACCTGAGAGAAATCAGAGCGCTGGGCATGACCTGGTGCCCTTGTCCAACTTCCTGCAGGGTCCTCTGAGCCCTGGATCTCCCCTTCAAGATCATCCTCACACCAGCTTCCTTGGGAGATATTCTAGAAGGCAAATTTGACCCTGTCTATCCATTGCTTAAAAAGCCTTCGGTATGAAGGCCTGTGGCTCAAGTAGCTAAGGTGTCAGTCACATACACCTAAGTGGTGGGTTCATATCCAGCCCAGGTCCCGCCAAAACAACAATGACGGCTGCAACCAAAAATAAGAAAACAGCCAGGCGTTGTGGCAGGTGCCTGTGATCCCAGCTACTTGGGAGGTGGAGGCAGGAGACTCGCTTCAGCCCAGGAGTTGGAGGTTGCTGTGAGCTGTGATGTCACATCACTCTACCAAGGGCAATAAAGTAAGACTCTGTCTCTAAAAAAAAAGAAAAAAGAATTTCAAGGCCTGGCATAGTGGATGACTTATGCCTATAATCCTAGTGCTTTGGTAAGCTGAGGCAGTGGATCACTTGAGTCCAGGAGCTCGAGATCAGCCTTAGCAACATAGTGAGACCCTTATATAAATTTAAAAAATTAACCAGGTAAGGTGGTTCATACCGGTAGCCCTAGCTATTCAGGAGGCTAAAGTGAGAAGATTATTTGAGTCCAGGAGTTCAAGATTATAGTAAGCTATGATCATGTCACTGAGCATTTCAGGTTGGGCAACAGAGCAAGACCTTGTCTCTAAAAAAAAAAAGAGGCTCAGCACTTGTAGCTCAGTGGCTAGGGTGCCAGCTACATATACCAGAAGTAATAGGTTCAAATCCAGCCCGGGCCTGCCAAACAACAATGACAACTACAACCAAAAAATAGTCCCAACTACATGGGAGGCTGAGGCAAGAGAATCGCTTAAACCCAAAAGTTTGAGATTGCTGTGAGCTGTGACACAACAGTACTCTACCCAGGGCGACAGCTTGAGACTCTGTCTCAAAAAAAAAAAAAAAAA
>NW_003857671.1:0-1259 GCF_000181295.1 Otolemur garnettii | reverse complement strand
TTCCCGAGACCTGGTGTATTACAGGGGGGTGGCTGGGTCCAGACCAGTGGGGAGATCTGAAGCTCGGACACTTCCCGAGACCTGGTGTATTACAGTGGGTGGCTGGGTCCAGACCAGTGGGGCGATCTGAAGCTCGGACACTTCCTGAGACCTGGTGTATTACAGGGGGTGGCTGGGTCCAGACCAGTGGGGAGATCTGAAGAATGGACACTTCCCGAGACCTGGTGTATTAGAGGAGGGTGGCTGCGTCCAGACCAGTGGGGAGATCTGAAGTGTGGACACTTCCTGAGACCTGGTGTATTACAGGGGGGTGGCTGGGTCCAGACCAGTGGGGAGATCTGAAGCTCAGACACTTCCTGAGACCTGTTGTATTACAGGGAGGTGGCTGGGTCCAGACCATGGCATTGAGTTCTGGCAGAAAGAGGAGCTATTGGAGGGGAAGGGGGTAGTGGCAGAGTGTCTCCAAAGAGTGTTTCCATGAGGGCTGGGCCTGTGCTGTAGACCCTCTGAAAACAGTTGAATCACAGCATTTTAGACCACTCACCAGATGACATCCACCAGCTGGAATTCAGAGGCTGGGACGGACATGCAAGTGACATGACCAGGGAATGGGCAGGGGAAGAGGTGACAGCATGTCTCAGGAGCTGCTGGCGGCAGCTCACACCAATGTCCCCATTGCTGTGTTCCAGCTGTGCCTGGACACATGCTGTCCCCTCAGCCGAGAAAACTCAGCCCACTCCTCCACGTCTCTCCCACTCTCTGCTAAGGGACCTCAGACTCATCCCTGCGTTTAGCCTAAATGTCACTTCTCGGGGGGCCAGCCCCTCCACGCCCGTCCCTCCACTCAAAATCATATTCCAGTTATTCCATTGTTCTGTTGTAGTTTTTTCCTTTAGAGCATTTATCACAACCTGTAAACATATGTTTACTTCTTTATTAATTTAATATATGCCTATTCTTCTAGATTATACATTTTATCAGTGCCCACTAATAGCAGCTCTTAACAAGTATCTGTTCAATGAACCGTTGTCAGGCACTACGCTGCTTCGGAAAAGGCAGCTCCTTAGTGTTCATAGTAACCCTCTGCACTACGTCCCACAGATGAAGTTAAGGAGGCTGCACATGGAGGGGGCGGATGCTTCTTCCCTGGAATTGTGCTGACCGCATATGCTGGAGGTGGTGGGTTCAAACCCAGCCTTGGCCAAAAACTGCAAAAAGAAAGAAAGAAAGAATCTGTGGCATTTTCCTACAGCAGAATA
>NW_003857670.1:0-1260 GCF_000181295.1 Otolemur garnettii | reverse complement strand
TTAAACAGGGGGCCAGTTCACTGTCCCTCAGACCGTTGGAGGGCCAGACTGTGGGCCCCGGGACGAGTTGGCTGCTAAGCAGGACAGGCAGCAGCAGCAAAAATACCCAGCGGGCCGGATAAATGTCCTAGGTGGGCTGCATGTGGCCTGCGGGTAGAGTTTGAGGACGCCTGCTTTAGAGGAACTTTCAGGAGAATGATTTGAGTGAACTACACTTCTAAGAAACTGAAGCAAAGGAAGTTTGAATTGATCCATTTACTCTCCCCCAAATGTCCTTGAAGTTCACATAGACCAAGCAGCCAGTGCTTGGACTTGGCAGCTGTGCTCATGGTTGGACTCATCTTTTGAAAGTGGCTCCTGAGTCTGCTTAGGACTGAGGGCTCAACAAGGCCCCCTTGGGAGGACTTGGAGAGGAAAGAAAGCATAAAGGGGGTTGTTTGGAAAGGGTGAGACGTGGGTGCCGTAGCATTGGGATGTGCAGATGGATATAATCTGGGTGGTTGTTTTTTTTTTTTAACTTCTGCTTTCCAAAGTCCTTCCCATCTCTTCCCCCATTACCACGAAGCCGAGTCTCCAGGGAATAGAACTTTTCATCCATCCTCTGGGGTTATGTCTTGAGGGCCTGCAAACTAAACTGCAAAGACAGATTTACAACAAAAAAGACACCTTCATTTACACATGTGTGAGTTCACAGAAAAATGTGGCAGGAGTGGCTTAGAACTGGGGGCGTTTAGGGAGTGGGGAGAAGACCGCTTGCTGGAAAACACAACTTCTAGGAAAGGTGAGTGGGTCCCTGAGAGCCTGGGTGGGGATGTGATCCCTGTGAGGGTGTCTGTGCAGGTGGGCGCTGAGAGTGACCCTGTGACTCTGGGGGAGGGACTTTGTGACAGTTGAGTTCTTTTGGGATCCTCTGCTTTTAAAGCAGAAGAGGGAGTTTGGTAAAAAGCCTATTTTCAAATGCCTTCAGCTCAAAATATTTTTTTCTTTTTAAAATTTATTTCAAAATATTAAGGGGGTACAAATTTTTTGGTACACGGATAGCTTTTATAATGCTTGTTAGTGTGCCCGTCCCCCAAATAGTGTTCACTGTACTTGCCAGGGAGGTTTCTATCCCTCTCCATTCCTTATTTTTTTTTTTTGAGGCAGAGTCTCACTTTGTCACCCTTGGTAGGGTGCTGTGGCGTCATAGGTCAGTCACCTCAGACTTTTGGGCTCACGTGATTCTCTTGCCTCAGCCTCCCAAGTAGCTGGACTACAGGC
>NW_003857669.1:0-1260 GCF_000181295.1 Otolemur garnettii | reverse complement strand
CATGATATTTTGGTAAATGACAGATTGCATATATGATGGTGGTTTCCATAAGTTTGTAATACCATATTTTTATTGTACCTTTTCTTTGTTGTTGTCGCAGTTTGGCTGAGGCCAGGGTTTGAACCCACCACTCTCGGTATATGAGGCCAGCACCCTACTCACTGAGCCATAGGTGCCGCCCTGTACCTTTTCTATGTTGAGATGTACAAATACTTCAAATACTTACCAGTGTATCTCAGTCATCTATAGTATTTAGTAAAGTGACGTGCTGAGAGTTTGTAGCCTAGGAGCAAGAAACTCTAGGTGTGCAGTAGGCTGTACCTTTAGGATTATATAAGTACACTCTGTAAAGTTCACATGATGACAAAATCACCTAATGACACATTTCTCAGAGTGTATTCTCGTCATTAATTGACATATGACTGACTGTACCATACTTATTTGGATTTTACTAGTTTGTTAACCTGCTGGCCTGAGACTTAAGTCTACACTCAAATTATCCTCCAGTATTTCCTTTTTTTTTGTTTTTGTTTTTTTGTGTTTTGTGGTTTTTGTTTTGTTTTTTTTTTGAGACAGGAGCCTCAAGCTGTCCCCCTGGGTAGAGTGCTGTGCCATCACAGCTCACAGCAACCTCCAACTCCTGGGCTCAAGTGAGTCTCCTGCCTCAGCCTCTCAAGTAGCTGGGACCACAGGCGCCCACAACAACGCCCGGCTATTTTTTGGTTGCAGCTGCCATTGTTGTTTGGCGGGCCCAGGCTGAATTCGAACCCGCCACCTTAGGTGTGTGTGGCTGGTGCCTTAGCCACTTGAGCCACAGGGGCTAAGCCCGTTTTTAATATTTCTTTTGGTTGACTTGTAGTTTGTTTATATTAGTATAAAAGAGTTTGACATGCTACTTACATTTTATAATATAATTAAAATAAATAGCTATTAAAATCAGTAAGTGGGCTTGGCACCTATACTCAGTGGTTAGGGCACTGGCCACATACACTCGGGCTGGCAGGTTCAAACCCAGCCCAGGCTTGCCAAAACAACGACAGCTACAACAAAAAAAGTACCTGGGTGTTGTGGTGGGCGTCTGTAATCCCAGCTACTTGGGAAGTTGAGGCAAGAGAATTACTTAAGGCTCGGCGCCTATAGCTCAAGTGGCTAAGGCACTGCCACATACACCAGAGCTGGCGGGTTCAAATCCAGCCCAGGCCTGCCAAACAACAATGACGGCTGCAACCAAAAAATAGCCGGGCGTTGTGGTGGGCACCT
>NW_003857668.1:0-1260 GCF_000181295.1 Otolemur garnettii | reverse complement strand
AGGTGCCCACCACAACGCCCGGCTATTTTTTGGTTGCAGCCGTCATTGTTGTTTGGCAGGCCTGGGCTGGATTTGAACCCGCCAGCTCTGGTGTATGTGGCAGTGCCTTAGCCACTTGAGCTATAGGCGCCGAGCCTTAAGTAATTCTCTTGCCTCAACTTCCCAAGTAGCTGGGATTACAGACGCCCACCACAACACCCAGGTACTTTTTTTGTTGTAGCTGTCGTTGTTTTGGCAAGCCTGGGCTGGGTTTGAACCTGCCAGCCCGAGTGTATGTGGCCAGTGCCCTAACCACTGAGTATAGGTGCCAAGCCCACTTACTGATTTTAATAGCTATTTATTTTAATTATATTATAAAATGTAAGTAGCATGTCAAACTCTTTTATACTAATATAAACAAACTACAAGTCAACCAAAAGAAATATTAAAAACGGGCTTAGCCCCTGTGGCTCAAGTGGCTAAGGCACCAGCCACACACACCTAAGGTGGCGGGTTCGAATTCAGCCTGGGCCCGCCAAACAACAATGGCAGCTGCAACCAAAAAATAGCCGGGCGTTGTTGTGGGCGCCTGTGGTCCCAGCTACTTGAGAGGCTGAGGCAGGAGACTCACTTGAGCCCAGGAGTTGGAGGTTGCTGTGAGCTGTGATGGCACAGCACTCTACCCAGGGGGACAGCTTGAGGCTCCTGTCTCAAAAAAAAAACAAAACAAAAACCACAAAACACAAAAAAACAAAAACAAAAAAAAAGGAAATACTGGAGGATAATTTGAGTGTAGACTTAAGTCTCAGGCCAGCAGGTTAACAAACTAGTAAAATCCAAATAAGTATGGTACAGTCAGTCATATGTCAATTAATGACGAGAATACACTCTGAGAAATGTGTCATTAGGTGATTTTGTCATCATGTGAACTTTACAGAGTGTACTTATATAATCCTAAAGGTACAGCCTACTGCACACCTAGAGTTTCTTGCTCCTAGGCTACAAACTCTCAGCACGTCACTTTACTAAATACTATAGATGACTGAGATACACTGGTAAGTATTTGAAGTATTTGTACATCTCAACATAGAAAAGGTACAGGGCGGCACCTATGGCTCAGTGAGTAGGGTGCTGGCCTCATATACCGAGAGTGGTGGGTTCAAACCCTGGCCTCAGCCAAACTGCGACAACAACAAAGAAAAGGTACAATAAAAATATGGTATTACAAACTTATGGAAACCACCATCATATATGCAATCTGTCATTTACCAAAATATCATG
>NW_003857667.1:0-1260 GCF_000181295.1 Otolemur garnettii | reverse complement strand
TCCACCACGGCAAGGTGAATGCACAATATTTGCAGCTGTTCACTATTTAATGGCTAATCTTATACTGTCTCCTTTTGGGCATCCATAGACATTATTTTTTTTAAACCAGGAAGGCTGACAGATGAGACAAAACAACAACAAAAACCTGAAATCAGCCTTCAGTTTAAAAAAGAAAAAGGACTTTTTTTGACTTTGAGAGCTAAGTTTTCTAAACTGGTAAAAATTTTCAGGATGCACTTCTTTTAACAAAAAGACCATAGATCTTTCATATAGTGAACTTGTATAGTTTGTTTAAGTGGGATACATTTCAAACTAGGTAATACATCAGTGTCTGCTTGCCAGTAAGATATTTAATATTGTTTCATACTATAAAGTTATGAAATTCCAATCATTTATTTAATTGTTTTCTTATGTTTGGGGTATAATAGTCCTTTTTTGGTTTTTCTTTTGTTTTTTAAGGCAGGTTATTTTTGAATACTGTAAAACTGTGATAAACTTTATATTGAAGCTATATTTTAATATAACCACTTTGAATTCTCACATGAAAATTGCACTTTCATCAAAAAGATCATCGATCTTTTGTATAGTGAACTTGTGTAGTGTGTTGAAGTGGGACATATTTCAAACTATGTTCTGCGTACATTAATTACAAAACAAAGAACTTTAGTGTTCTACCCCTGCATGAACTTCCTGTGGCATTTCTTTATCTTGCTCAACTTCTCCTTGCTTTTCCCACCAAAATTGGGGTTATTCTAAACAATCTAAATTTAATTCATTGTCAACAAAATGATGGAATATTTTGGTTGGAAGAAACCTAGTCCAGTCCCCTCATTTTGAAGAATCCAAGATCCAGGGTCTGTTTAGGGTCAAAAGGAATTTGGAGTACTGACACATCTCAGCAGTTTCTATGTGAAGCACCATGCTGTATACCCTATTTAGGGACTTTTTAAGCTTCAAAGAACAAGATCTGATGCAGAGGTCTTCTAGTGACTTGTGATTTGGAAACGTTTTTAAAATTATAACACCATGATGAGTTATCTGGGCACTGTAATATTTACTGGTTCTCCATTAAATTGTAGATGCTTCGTCTAATTACACTTTAAGATGATTTAATTGAGCTTCTATAACTGTCAACTACCAAATTCATTTCAAGCATCTCACTACAACTATATCATATCTGTTGTCAACTTTGCTTGATTCTCATTTCCAATCAGAGTTGAGGCCTTTGCCTTTCTTCTTTGTCTTATGTCTCCCTTCATC
>NW_003857666.1:0-1260 GCF_000181295.1 Otolemur garnettii | reverse complement strand
AACTATGAACATTTTGTAGGATACCATGATTACCTTTCATAGTACTAACTTTTAAAGCTTAGGATGCTCTAAATAGCTCTAACTTCCCCTAATATTTGTTAAATCAGTTTTTTTCCAGCAAACACTTATTAAACACCTGCTGTGCGTTGGTCACTGTGCTGGGAAATTATAGTTGACCACTCAGCTTGACGTCACTGCTTTGCCTTGTCACTGAATCCTGGGAGGGGGGTCCTGTCCTGGGGAGCATTCATTAGGAATATTCAAGCTTTAAGGTTAAGAAGAAGTAATAGGGCATCTATAAAAAAAATTTAACATGTTAGTGCAACCGGTGACCCACCTGGGTGTGACCAGCATTTGCTTAATACTCATTTCAAAAACGTATTTAGTTTTCCCTTTTACTTTCCTGTTCTCTCCGTCTCCCTCTAGCCCCCTCTCCCCTTTCTGCTTCTTTCTCTTCCTCCTCAGCCCATTCTGTTTTCCTTTTTTCATTTTTTTGGAGACAGTCTCACTCTGTCATCCTGGGCAGAGTGCTATGGCATCATCATAGCTCACAGCAACCTCAAACTCTTGGGTTTGAGCAATCCTTCTTGCTTGTCCCAAATAACTGGGGACTACAGGTGCTCTCCACAATGCCCAGCTGGTTTTTCTGTTTTTAGTAGAGATGGGGTCTCGATCTTGCTCAGGCCGGTCTTGAACTCCTGAGCTCAAGCAATCCATCCACCTCAGCCTCCCAGAGTGCTAGGATTATAGGTATGAGCCATTGTGCCCACCCTCATTCTGTTTTCTTATTTGAATTGAGCTCTATTTATTTGGCATAATATGAAATCTAAACGAATTTTTTTTTTGAGATAGAGTCTTACTCTGTTGCCCTCAGTAGAATGCTGTGGCATCCTAGCTCACAGCAACCTCAAACTCTTGGGTTTAAGCTATTCTCTTGCCTCAGCCCTGTGGAGTGGCTGGGACTACAGTTGGCCACCGCAACGCCCGGTTATTTTTAGAGAGGGGGCCTTGCTGTTCTCAGGCTGGTCTTGAACTCCTGAGCTCAAGTGATCCACCTGCTTTGGCTTCTCATGCTACCATGCTGTGTGAAATCTAGGCTAATTTTAAAATACTTGTTGGTTTGAAAAAATTATGCTCCCCCTTTTATAACTTAAAATCAAGTTAGCAGGACTATTTACAAGTTAAGTTTACTTGTTCCCTAAGAAAAAAAAAGATCCCCGGCATGTAATTACATGTTAATTTTTATCATTTTTGCTGCCC
>NW_003857665.1:0-1260 GCF_000181295.1 Otolemur garnettii | reverse complement strand
AGGGCAAGTGAATCGTGAAGAAGATGAAGCTGCTTCAAAGCTGTGCCTGAGAGTGTCCACTCATCTGTAAGTCCTCAGGGAAACAGAGAGTCAGC
The DNA here is from genome assembly GCF_000181295.1 of Otolemur garnettii. NCBI lineage: Eukaryota > Metazoa > Chordata > Mammalia > Primates > Galagidae > Otolemur > Otolemur garnettii. Next base: position 1,165 of record NW_003857665.1, on the reverse strand, counting down.
CCAGCCTAGAGAGACAGACGCGGAAGTCAAGTGCATTAGAAATTGTATTAATAGGCTTGGCGCCTGTAGCTCAAGCAGCTAAGGCACCAGCCACATATACCAGAGCTGGCAGTTTCGAATCCAGCCTGGGCCTGCCAAACAACACTGACAACTACAACCAAAAAATAGTCGGGCATTGTGGTGGGTGTCTATAGTCCCAGCTACTTAGGAGGTTGAGGCAAGAGAATCACTTAAGCCCAAGAGTTGGAGGGTGCTGTGAGCTGTGATACCACAGCACTCTACCGAGGGCGACAACTTAAGACTGTCTCAGAAAAAAAAAAAAAACAGAAAGAAAGAAAGAAATTGTATGAATGGCTGTCTATTAGCAGTGTGACCCTGGACAAGCTACTAAACCTCTCCAACCCTCAGTCTCTTCATCTGAAAAAATGGGAGTAATCATCCTATATACCAAATAGCTTTGTTATGGAACTGAGATAATGTACATGAAGTGCTTGGGCCATTGCCTGGTACATTTTAAGGTTTCATTAATAACAGTGATTATTATTACTATTATTATTTAGTTTAAAATTAATTAAGAAAGTGTTCTAGGTCACACCCATATAATCCGTGTCTCCACGTACCAACAGTAGTATTAATGACATAATTAAGATTTATCACAGAGTTCTTAGGTTTGTTGAGGCTTGGTAGGTCAACATCCCTGCCCTCCTCCTGGATTTGGAACTAATAGAAAAATAGATGCAAAGTTCAGACAGATGGAGATCAAAGTACCAATTGTGTTCCTGGTAAAGCTGGGCTGGAAGACTTGGGTGAGGGTGCAACCCAAGGCTGGCTGACAATCCCTGAATGAGACTCACTTGGACCAGCTACCAAGTTGATGCTGGGCAGGAGAGCTGGCTGACTGCACTCGCTGTGTGACCTGGGAGGGACTTGGCCTGGCTGACTGCACTCGCTGTGTGACCTGGGAGGGACTTGGCCTGGCTGACTGCACTCGCTGTGTGACCTGAGAGGGACTTAAGCTGGGCAGGAGAGCTGGCTGACTGCACTCGCTGTGTGACCTGGGAGGGACTTGGCCTGGCTGACTGCACTCGCTGTGTGACCTGGGAGGGACTTATGCTGGGCAGGAGAGCTGGCTGACTGCACTCGCTGTGTGACCTGGGAGGGACTT
>NW_003857664.1:0-1260 GCF_000181295.1 Otolemur garnettii | reverse complement strand
TCCACCACGGCAAGGTGAATGCACAATATTTGCAGCTGTTCACTATTTAATGGCTAATCTTATACTGTCTCCTTTTGGGCATCCATAGACATTATTTTTTTTAAACCAGGAAGGCTGACAGATGAGACAAAACAACAACAAAAACCTGAAATCAGCCTTCAGTTTAAAAAAGAAAAAGGACTTTTTTTGACTTTGAGAGCTAAGTTTTCTAAACTGGTAAAAATTTTCAGGATGCACTTCTTTTAACAAAAAGACCATAGATCTTTCATATAGTGAACTTGTATAGTTTGTTTAAGTGGGATACATTTCAAACTAGGTAATACATCAGTGTCTGCTTGCCAGTAAGATATTTAATATTGTTTCATACTATAAAGTTATGAAATTCCAATCATTTATTTAATTGTTTTCTTATGTTTGGGGTATAATAGTCCTTTTTTGGTTTTTCTTTTGTTTTTTAAGGCAGGTTATTTTTGAATACTGTAAAACTGTGATAAACTTTATATTGAAGCTATATTTTAATATAACCACTTTGAATTCTCACATGAAAATTGCACTTTCATCAAAAAGATCATCGATCTTTTGTATAGTGAACTTGTGTAGTGTGTTGAAGTGGGACATATTTCAAACTATGTTCTGCGTACATTAATTACAAAACAAAGAACTTTAGTGTTCTACCCCTGCATGAACTTCCTGTGGCATTTCTTTATCTTGCTCAACTTCTCCTTGCTTTTCCCACCAAAATTGGGGTTATTCTAAACAATCTAAATTTAATTCATTGTCAACAAAATGATGGAATATTTTGGTTGGAAGAAACCTAGTCCAGTCCCCTCATTTTGAAGAATCCAAGATCCAGGGTCTGTTTAGGGTCAAAAGGAATTTGGAGTACTGACACATCTCAGCAGTTTCTATGTGAAGCACCATGCTGTATACCCTATTTAGGGACTTTTTAAGCTTCAAAGAACAAGATCTGATGCAGAGGTCTTCTAGTGACTTGTGATTTGGAAACGTTTTTAAAATTATAACACCATGATGAGTTATCTGGGCACTGTAATATTTACTGGTTCTCCATTAAATTGTAGATGCTTCGTCTAATTACACTTTAAGATGATTTAATTGAGCTTCTATAACTGTCAACTACCAAATTCATTTCAAGCATCTCACTACAACTATATCATATCTGTTGTCAACTTTGCTTGATTCTCATTTCCAATCAGAGTTGAGGCCTTTGCCTTTCTTCTTTGTCTTATGTCTCCCTTCATC
>NW_003857663.1:0-1261 GCF_000181295.1 Otolemur garnettii | reverse complement strand
TTAAAAAAATACTAGGGTCCCACCTCTGGGGGTCAGCCTGGGCACTGGGAATTAAAAACCTTCCCAGGTAATTCTAAAATGCAGCCAGCGGCTCGACACAGAAAACACACCGTACATTTGTTCAAATGTGACCTAATATTAAGTTATTTCAAATATTAGTTTATGCGCCAGCCAGGTACACCTAAGGTGGCAGGTTCGAATCCCCAGCCCGGACCTGCCAAACAACAATGACGGCTGCAACCAAAAAATAGCCGGGCGTTGTGGCGGGCGTCTGTGGTCCCAGCTACTTGGGAGGCGGAGGCAAGAGACTCGCTTGAGCCCAGGAGTTGGAGGTTGCTGTGAGCTGTAATGCTCTACCCAGGGGGACAGCTTGAGGCTCTGTCTCAAAAAAAAAAAAAAAAGATTTCAAGAAGAGAGCCAGGAGCAGTGATTCACGCCTGTAATCCTAGCACTCTGGGAGGCTGAGGCAGGTGGATTGCTTGAGCTCACAAGTTTGAGACCAGCCTCTGCAAAAAGTGAGAAGCCTGTCTCTATTAAAAATAAAAAACTGAGGCAAGAAGATCACTTGAGTCCAAGAGTTTGAGGTTGCTGTGAGATATGATCCCACGGCACTCCACCCAAGGCGACAGCTTAAGACTCTGTCTCAAAAAACAAAACAAAACAAAAACAAATAAACAACAACAACAACAAAACAGAACAGGAAAGCCCATCCCTTCTCTGTATTTGTAGTCAGTTGAGCAAAGCAGAAATCTAGATGGAAGAACACCAATACCATAGCAGACAAGTGGCTGAGGTGCACATTGGCTTCTGTCCTTCACTGGGGTAGTTTCTCCTATCCTTCCTTCTACCTCTGCCCTGTCCCCTCTCTGGCTATAGTGAGAACTCCAGAATGCTACAAAGATTTGAGGTCTTGAGAGATTATTTTGAGTAGAATAAAATGAAATGACGAGTTTCATCTTAAAAATGATGATCTCGGCTCGGCGCCTGTGGCTCAAGTGGCTAATGCGCCAGCCACATACACCTAAGGTGGTGGGTTCGAATCCAGCCCAGGCCCGCCAAACAACAACAATGATGGCTGCAACAACAACAACAAAAAAAAATTAGCCAGGCGTTGTGGCGGGCGTCTGTGATCCCAGCAACTTGGGAGGTGGAGGCAGGAGACTCTCGCTTAGTAAATGTTGCCACCTAGTGGTTTCAAACTAAGTCACCCAGGATGTTCCCAGGCTACCCCTGAGGTGCTGCTTGCCCCTCTCAGCCCCAC
>NW_003857662.1:0-1261 GCF_000181295.1 Otolemur garnettii | reverse complement strand
CATCCTTAACTTCTATTATTAACACACTCTCCTCTCTCTCTTCTTTGCCCATCCTCTTCCCCCCCATGCCCGTTTCTCCCCATCTCTACCATTACTTTAGTCAGCAACCTTTTAAGAAACCTTTTTCAAAACTTTAAACTACTGAAAATATTTACTGAATTTCACCTAATATTTTCAGTTAGGAACCACTGAAAACTCTGTAAGTCCCATCGGAGGACTTTTGTTCTTTTGTGCCCTTGAAATATTTCTCACACTATGTGTGATCGTCTGGGATGAAAAACTAGGTGTAGTTTGCAAGTTCCATCCCTTCATAAATGCTGTAATTGGTGGACACTGGATGTGAAAGTAGTTTAATGCTCAATTACTCCTCATCAAGGCCAAACTGTTTTTCAGAGACTTATAATACTGGATTCAATAATCTATAAACCATATGGTTCAATTACTAAACTCCAGTGGGACAAACTGCTCTTGAAATGCTTTTTCTTTGCCAGACAACAGTTGGGTATATCCGGACATCCATTTTCACATGTGCCTTTGTGTAGCCGTGAAATTGCATCCTAAATTATGATTATTTCTCTTAGGGAATGAAGCCTTAGTTTTGGAAATGCTCTATTTCACAACAGACTAAAATTGAACACAGTTTCATCACCTATGTCATCACATTACCGAGTTTTCCACCCTGTACCACTGCAGGTTCAGAGGAAGCTGCCTGAGGAGAGGAGGGGACCAGCTTGGGAACGGAGTGGGCAGGTGGAAGAGGACGGAGATGGAGGGAAGACCGGATGGCAAGTTACTATGTCACAGGCCTCAGAAAGGCCAGGGCAATGAGGCACCGAGACAGAGCAGACACAAGGGAGAAATAACAAATAAAGCCAGTCTGCAAAACAAAAGGCCCTCTCTAAAGAGCTGAATTATCGCATGTCTCCTTTCCCAGAAGATAACTTTTTATTTTGACCCATGTAATACATAGGCAGCGAATGCCAATGGAGCTGCTTGCTCTCTGAGATACATCGCACAGAAGCTTTCCGGATCACATCTGCTGAAAGCAGATAAAGTGTGTGACACAAACATGAAGAACTGTGCGATCCGTTTATATTGCTGCAGTTCAGACTAGACTCTAATTATACCATGGCGATCAGGCCTAAATGTATGGGATGTTTTGCAAAACTGGCAGACACTGGGGGAATGTTTTCACTGCCTGACTAATATATCATACATGGAATTTCACATATAAAAATAGAGAAAGACAAAATTCACTTAT
>NW_003857661.1:0-1261 GCF_000181295.1 Otolemur garnettii | reverse complement strand
GTTTCCACTTTTTGCCTTCACAAAATTAAAAAGACTTAAAACTTAATAACAATAACAATGTTTAAGATAAGGACTAGAAACAAAAGAACTCTTAAAGAGTGAACTCAGAAATCAGATGATTGCTGCAATGAAATATTGAGCAATAATAATAATAATAATGCAAAAAAAGTAACATTCACATTGTCAGATAAAAGTATGTCTATCATAGAATGCTTTGACTCTGAGGTTCAGTATGGACTCATCAATTAACTACTTTTTTTCTTCCAAAGTCTCAAAAAATAGACAACTAATATTTATAAATAAAAATAGAATATAATTAAAAAAGAACAGATCATGCCAAATCTTGTAGACAATAGAAAAAGAAGAAATACTTCAAAATCATTACACTTCATCTGGATATACCTGATATTAAAATTAGAAAAATATATTACAAACATATTTCACTTATAAATGAGGATATAATATCCTACACTACATATTAACATTCATTTAGTTGAATTAAAAATTATTGTTCAAATAATGTACTTTGGTCAAAATTAAATCCAATTTATATGAGAATTAGTCACTATTATCTGTTCTTTTTTTTTCCTTGCCTTCATCTCACCCCCTCCCTCCTTCTCTGTCTGCTCTCCCTTTCCCACTATGTCATTCATTCATTGTCATTAATTGTCTTCGTATCAAAGTTGAATACGTAGGATTCATGTTTCTCCATTCCTGTGATGCTTCACTAAGAATAATGTGTTCCACCTCCATCCAGGTTAATACAAATGCTGCAAAATCTCCATTATTTTAATGGTTGAATAGTATTCCATGGTATACATGTACCATAGCTTGCCAATCCATTCCTGGGTTGAGGGGCATTTAGGCTGCTTTCACATTTTAGTGATTGTAAATTGAGCTGTGATAAATAGTCTAGTACAAGTGTCTTTATAATAAAAGGTTTTTTTTTTCCTTTTGGACAGATGCCCAGTAATGGGATTGCAGGATCAAATGGGAGGTCTCAGTGAGTTCTTTGACGTTTCTCCATACTTCCTTCCAAAAAGGTTGTATTAGTTTGCAGTCCCACCAGTAGGGTAAAAGTGTTCCTTTCTCTCCACATCCGCACCAGCATCTGCAGTTTTGAGATTTTGTGATGTGGGCCATTCTCGCTGGGGTTAGATGATGTCTCAGGATGGTAATTTGCATTTCTCTAATAATTAGGGATGATGAGCATTTTTTCATATGTTTGCTAGCCATTCATCTGTCTTCTTTAGAGAAGGTT
>NW_003857660.1:0-1261 GCF_000181295.1 Otolemur garnettii | reverse complement strand
CTGGGGCATTCTTCTTCCCCTTCTGGGATACCTATAACTCATATGTTTGAAGGCTTCATGGAGTCCCATAATTCTGTCAGTGAATGTTCTGCTTTCTCTCTCTTCTTTTCTGCCTCTTTAACTATCTGAGTTATTTCAAGAGCTTTGTCCTTACCTCTAAAATTCATTCTTCTGCACGGTCTAATCTCTTGTTGATACTTTCTATTGCTTCTTTAAGTTCCCCAATTGACTGGTTAATTTCCTTCAGCTCTCCTATATCCTTTCTATATTCTTCATAGCATTCATCTCTAATTCAATTCTGCTTTTGGATTTCCTTTTGGTTATTTTCCTCTTTATCAGCCATTTCCTTCATTGTTTCCATCATTTCCTTCATTGTTTTCATCATCTGTATTCTAAATTCCCTTTCTGTCATTTCTAATACTTCTTTATAGGTGGAATCCTCTGAGTAGCTACCTCACGATCCCTTGGGGGGGGGCTGTTCTGGACTGGTTTTTCATATTGCCAGGATTTTTCTGCTGATTCTTCCTCATGCATGTTTTCTTTTACAAAAACACTCCTTGTGAGTCTTTTCTTTTATCTCTTTCCTTGCCTAATTTTACTTTCACTTCCTTTTGCTCTTTAAGTTACTGTGCCTCTGGACTAGGGTTTTGATGAGTTCAGTTCTCCACTGCTTTTGTTCTCCTCATTGGGTTTAGAAGTTTCTGACTTCCTGTGTCCCTGAAGTCATGTTTCTGGGTAGATTGCACCAGCCAGAGATGCTTGGAGTCTTCTTTCCCCCTTCTCACTGTGCCCAGTTGCAAGGAAGCTGTTACTCAGCCACCATCTTGCTCTCAAAGCAATTGTTTATTATCCACTGTGAGTAGGACCACATTAAGTAACTATCTGTCTTGTCTTAAAGGTAAACATAGGTGTGTCCTATATGTGTGTCCCATGGCATATATATCCCAAAGAAACCCTTTCATATTTGGGCCAGAGAATTCCTCACTATATATATATATGAGAGAGAGAGAGAGAGAGAGAGAGAGAGAGAGAGAGAATTTTCATCTCACTGTTTATGTGAGATGAAACAAAGAAAGGAATTTTCTTTGTATATATAAGGAAAGGAATTTTCTTTGTTTGTAATAACATAAACAGTGAAATGAGTAAATAAGTTATATAATTCTATAGATAAGCAAAAATGAATGAGCTATAGCTTTATACATCAACATAGGTGAATCTTAAAAATGTAACGCTGAGCAAGACACAGAAAAATACCCACTAT
>NW_003857659.1:0-1261 GCF_000181295.1 Otolemur garnettii | reverse complement strand
GTTGTCAAGGAGACAAATACAGTAGCAGATGGTTATGATGTTGGCTGGTCATTTGGGCTGGAGTCCCCCAGAGGGCTCAGGAAGGAGGGAAGACTGGAAGGGTGGGCGAGGTTTAGAGGTTCCTTTTCTTGGCTGTTCCCCCGTTCCTCGCCCTCTCCCCCCCTCTTCCTCATCCCTTTCACTTCTCTCTCCTCTTTCTTTTCCTTTCCTCTTCCCTCCCTCTCCTCTCTTTCCTTGTTGGTATGCACATTTTAATTGTAGACCTTGTAAACATTTCGTTTTTAATCAAAGAAATGACCTCCTCCCCAGCTCCCCACAGCCACTAAATCTCTCTTGGGTAGCTCTGAGCTCTGCTGCAGAGCTTGATCTCTACTTGTGCAGGGAACTATCTGGCCCAGAAGGGGGGCAGGCCTAGAAGGGGGACAGGCCTAGAAGGGGGGTAGGCCCATAATGGGGGTAGGGCAACGTGGGCAAAGGTTTCAGCTCTTACCCACAGCAGTAATTAGGCTTTTAAAGGATGGGAAGAATTTAGAAATGTCTTGCCTTTTGGCTGACACTCCTATTTGGGCCCATGCCTAAAAATGTTTTTCTTCTCGACTTCAAATTAAAAAATAACCAGCTTTAGGGCGGTGCCTGTGGCTCAAAGGAGTAAGGCGCCAGCCCCATATGCTGGAGGTGGTGGGTTCAAATCCAGCCCCTGCCAAAAACTGCAACAAAATAAAATGAAAAGCTGTAGAAAGCTTTTTCCAAATTATAAACTTAGAGTACTATAATGAGTCAAAGGTTTTTCAAGGCACACGTACGTGCCCCTTTCAGGAAGATTCTAATGTGTCCTCCTGGTGTGTGGTACTTGCCATGAAGGGTGTGAGGGTAGATGTCCCTGGGGCTAATTCCAAGCACAGCTTTGTGCAGGGGATGTGTGCTCATCCTAGACAGGATGAGGGACACTGTCTGGCACTGTCCCCTGGCTGTGCAGGTCCACTCCTGCCTGAGCACTGCCTGCCAGGCAATGGGTGACAGCCAGCCTATACTCTGCTCACCAAGTCCTGCCCCTGGCAGACCCTCCTGAGGAAGGGACTCTTCCTCCAGTGTGCCCAGAGACGCCCTGTGGGCCCGGCAGCCCTGCCTTGCTGGACTTCAGATTCACCTGGGGAGAGATACAATGAGGAGTAAGCAGGCTCACAGACATGTGCCGAGAGGTGGGGGAGAGCAACAGAGGGGAAATAAAGGTGCTCTGGGGCAGAACAGAGGGGAGCATGGA
>NW_003857658.1:0-1261 GCF_000181295.1 Otolemur garnettii | reverse complement strand
CTTATGACAAAGAAGGCAGTTGTCCTCCTGGGTAGAGCAGGACACGGTGACTTTGTTGGCTGAGTCTGCAAGGGCTTGAGCAGATGCACCAGGGACTGTCCAAAAAATATCTCATCTTATGCAAAGACCTGATGTTGACAGTCTGAAGGTAAGTGAGCAGAACAGAAATCAGCCTGAGGATCTCCCATGAAGGCTTAAAAGAGGCTGTTCAGTGAAGGAGCCGTCACCACAGTTGGGGTAAAGGTGGAGACAGCCACAGAGTGGACAAGTTGCCACAGTAGGACCTCTTGGACGAGCTGTGTGTGGCAGCAGTACAGCTGTCCTCCTGCACAGAGCAGTGATGTGGACAGTGTGACTGCTCTTCTTTATCATGGGAAAGTGTGACCATCACAAGGGTGACTCGAGGCAGCAGATAATTCTCTCTCCATCTTATCACAGCCTTGACTATTCATTTTCTAGAGTTAACAACATGCTCATTTTCTTAGTTTGTTCACTCAATGCAACCACCTATGTTTTAAGTAATATATAATTTTTTTTAATATTTACTGAAAAGTATTGGTTCCTTTTTAAAATAAATTTGCTAAACTGTGCCTGGGAGCCTGTTTAAATGTGCCCCTCTCAGAATATGACGAACACATGTGTAAGAGAAAATCACATACCAGTTGTGATTGAAGGGCATCGGTAATACCAAGAAGATGGGGTGGAGACCTCGTGTGGAAGCACAACATTAAGTTTGCCATCATCTGCCATGAGATGCTCTTATTCTTTCCCTGTTTGACACACCAAGTGGTGATGCTTAAAGCAGAATATAATCACCTCTTTTCTCACCTGGTCATGAACAATAAGTTTTCTTTTTGAAGGACGCAGACACAATCTCCTGACTGAAGATCATAAAGAGGATATTTATGAAGATGGGGTGAAGAGGCAGCCGTAAGCTTCTGGTGATAGGACTGAGTATGCTACACAATCCCTCCAATATCTCGCACATTGACATGTCATAGCCCAGAGGATAATGTCTGAAGTGAAGTCCATAAATACACAGGCCTTCCAGTTACCAAATCATAGTGGGACATGCAAGTGCCCACAATGCCATCAGTGCTTGTGGGATATCCTTGGGCGTGGAAGCTCCCTAATCTCCAAAATGTTTATTCATCTCACAACATTATGGAAGAAAAACTGTTTTTAGTTACAGGCATCAATTTTGTTATATTTGGGTCATAGCTATAAGTGTTTCCATCACCCATAGAGTGTCCATTATACC
>NW_003857657.1:0-1261 GCF_000181295.1 Otolemur garnettii | reverse complement strand
ATAAGTGAATTTTGTCTTTCTCTATTTTTATATGTGAAATTCCATGTATGATATATTAGTCAGGCAGTGAAAACATTCCCCCAGTGTCTGCCAGTTTTGCAAAACATCCCATACATTTAGGCCTGATCGCCATGGTATAATTAGAGTCTAGTCTGAACTGCAGCAATATAAATGGATCGTACAGTTCTTCATGTTTGTGTCACACACTTTATCTGCTTTCAGCAGATGTGATCCGGAAAGCTTCTGTGCGATGTATCTCAGAGAGCAAGCAGCTCCATTGGCATTCGCTGCCTATGTATTACATGGGTCAAAATAAAAAGTTATCTTCTGGGAAAGGAGACATGCGATAATTCAGCTCTTTAGAGAGGGCCTTTTGTTTTGCAGACTGGCTTTATTTGTTATTTCTCCCTTGTGTCTGCTCTGTCTCGGTGCCTCATTGCCCTGGCCTTTCTGAGGCCTGTGACATAGTAACTTGCCATCCGGTCTTCCCTCCATCTCCGTCCTCTTCCACCTGCCCACTCCGTTCCCAAGCTGGTCCCCTCCTCTCCTCAGGCAGCTTCCTCTGAACCTGCAGTGGTACAGGGTGGAAAACTCGGTAATGTGATGACATAGGTGATGAAACTGTGTTCGATTTTAGTCTGTTGTTGAATAGAGCATTTCCAAAACTCAGGCTTCATTCCCTAAGAGAAATAATCATAATTTAGGATGCAATTTCACGGCTACACAAAGGCACATGTGAAAATGGATGTCCGGATATACCCAACTGTTGTCTGGCAAAGAAAAAGCATTTCAAGAGCAGTTTGTCCCACTGGAGTTTAGTAATTGAACCATATGGTTTATAGATTATTGAATCCAGTATTATAAGTCTCTGAAAAACAGTTTGGCCTTGATGAGGAGTAATTGAGCATTAAACTACTTTCACATCCAGTGTCCACCAATTACAGCATTTATGAAGGGATGGAACTTGCAAACTACACCTAGTTTTTCATCCCAGACGATCACACATAGTGTGAGAAATATTTCAAGGGCACAAAGGAACAAAAGTCCTCCGATGGGACTTACAGAGTTTTCAGTGGTTCCTAACTGAAAATATTAGGTGAAATTCAGTAAATATTTTCAGTAGTTTAAAGTTTTGAAAAAGGTTTCTTAAAAGGTTGCTGACTAAAGTAATGGTAGAGATGGGGAGAAACGGGCATGGGGGGGAAGAGGATGGGCAAAGAAGAGAGAGAGGAGAGTGTGTTAATAATAGAAGTTAAGGATG
>NW_003857656.1:0-1261 GCF_000181295.1 Otolemur garnettii | reverse complement strand
AGGAGATCCTTTTGTAGACTGAACCTGTCAGGATGGGACTGGTGTACTTAGCCCTAAATGGAGCTTGAAGATTAGTACTCACCCATTAAAGAATGATGTGGAATATTTAGGGACACAAAAAGTAGTTCATGCTATAGTTAATTGTTTGGTTAAAAACTGTTCTTTATGGTTTGATTATAAAAATGGGATTACAGCAAAATGGTAGAGTCTAGTGTTTTCAACTGTACTTATGTATTACTCATTTCCCGGGAGATTTTTAAAAATATAGATGCTGGAGCCTTTATGTCCTCGGCACCTTCCTCACCTGGCCCCCTTCGCTGAACCACCAAGCACAGAAATTTTTGTTATTTCCCAGTGCTCACAAGAACATAGTGCATAGCCTGGACATTCTAGATGCACAGGAGAGAAGTTAACTCATGATATCCCATGAGGGATTCCTGTACCCAGGCCTGGTGGAGAAGCACTAGGGGTGGTCCCAGCCATCTGTATTGTTTGAACATATACTTTGGGCAGGAAAGCCGGGGTTAGGGCACAAACCTAGGGTGTGGTGGTGGCAGTGCCTGTTACTGGATGGTGTGGCAGCTGATTTTTCTTTGCGTTTTTCTTCTTTTAAAAATTGATTTTTTGCTCATTTCTATTTTTAAATTTTCCTACAATATACTCCTTAATGTAAAAAAACAATAAAACATAAGGGTGGAAGTTAGCACATCTCTAAAAACAGACAAAAGTGCTGGTCAGAGTCTATTTTACTAAAGCAAGTAGGCAGTAAGATATTTTTGGATGATTATTTCTTAACTAAGTCCATGGTCCGACAGAAAGCCCTCAGGAGGCCTGCGGAGCTTGGTCCTGCAAGCCCATCATGACCAGTCCCTGGTCCTTTTGCAGTACCACAGCAGCCTGGCATCCCTAAATGGGCTGGAAGTCCACCTGAAAGAGACACTCCCCAGAGACGAGGCTGCTTCCACCAGCAGTGCCTACAACTTCATGCACTACGACCGCATCCAGAGCATGCTGACGGGTAAGGAGCAGGCTCGGGTGCAGAGGTGGGAAGGGTCCAGCCCAGGTGCCAGGTCCTGGAGACGAGTGCAGAGGGGCGCCGAGTCCCCAGCACTGTGGTGATGTGGCCGAGCAGAGTGGTCTGACCCGCAGGGAGCCTATAGACGAGTTTGTTACAGTCCCGTGGGCGGTCAAACTACAGAGGTGTATTTTTAACTTTGCTCAGCTATTCAACTCTGCTGTAAACAGTATGTAAATAAATGGT
>NW_003857655.1:0-1262 GCF_000181295.1 Otolemur garnettii | reverse complement strand
ATCTGACCTTTCCCCTCTCTTTTCACCCCACATTCTCCCTCCTTCATCTTGGGTCATAGTTGTGATCTATTCTTCATATGAAAATGTGAGTGATTATAAATTGGTTTCATAATAGTACTGAGTACATTGGATATTTTTTCTTCCATTCTTGAGATACTTTACTAAGTAGGATAAGTTCCAGCTCCATTCATGTAAACATAAAACAGGTAAAGTCTCCATCTTTCTTAAGGCTGCATAATATTCCATGGTATACATATACCACAATTTATTAATCCATTTACGGGTCGATGAACATTATGGACTTCTTCCATGACTTGGGTATTATGAATTGGGCTGCAGTGAAGAATCTGGTGCAAATATCTTTGTTATAAAGTGATTTTTGATCTTTTGAATATACACCTAGTAGAGGAATTGCAGGATCAAATGGCAGGTCTACTTTTAGATCTCTGGTTATTCTCCACACTTCTTTCCAAAAGGGATGTATTAGCTTGCACTCCCATCAGCAGTGCAGAAGTGTTCCCTTTTCTCCACATCCATGCCAACATCAGTAGTTTTAGGATTTTGATATGTGAACCACTCTTACTGGAGTTAGATGATATCTCAAAGTGGTTTTGATTTGTATTTCTCTGAAGATTAAAGACAATGAGCATTTTTTCATGTGTCTGTAGCCCATGAGCCTGTCTTCTTAAAAGAAGCTTCTATTCAAGTCCCTTGCCCAGAATGAAATGGTATTACTTATTCTTTGCTTATTAATGTTTCGGTTCTCTGTGGATTCCGGTTATCAAACCTTTGTCAGAGGCATAACCTGAAAATATCCTCTCCCATTCTGTGGGCTGTCTGCTTTCTTTACATTCTATGTTCTTGGCTGTGCGGAAGCTTTTTAATTTGATCAGATTCCAGTGATGTATTTTTGATGTTGCTTCAATTGCTCTGGAGGTCCTCCTCATAAAGTGTTCTCTCAGGCTAATTTCTCCAAGTATTTCTCCTGCACTCTATCCAAGAATCTTTATAGTTTCATGTCTTAAGTTTAAATTTTTTATCCAGTGAGGGTCAATTTTTGTTAATAGTGAAAGATGTGAGTCCAGTTGCAGTCTTCTCCAAGTCGCCAGCCAATTCTCCCAGCACCATTTATTAAATAGGGAATCTTTCTCCCAATTTATATTTTTTATAGGCTTATCAAAGATCAAATGATGATAAGTGTCTGGGTTCATATCTTGGTTCTCCATTCTGTTCCATACATCTACCTCTCTATTTTTGTGCCA
>NW_003857654.1:0-1263 GCF_000181295.1 Otolemur garnettii | reverse complement strand
CCACACCTTTCACCATTAACTAAGATAGACTCTCACTGGATTAAAGATTTAAACTTAAGACATGAAACCATAAAAATACTAGAAGAAAGTGTAGGGAAAACACTTTAAGAAATAAGCATGGGTGAAAATTTTATGAGGAGGACCCCTTGGGCAATCGAAGTAACATCAAAAATACACTACTAGGACCTGATCAAACTAAAAACTTCTGCAGAGCCAAGTAAAGTATGCAGACAGCCCTCAGAATGAGAGAATGAAGATATTTGCAGGTTATGCCTCTGACAAAGGTTTAATAACCAGAATCCACAGAGAACTCAAGTGTATTAGCAAGAAAAGAACAAGTGATCCCATCTCAGGGTGGGCAAGGGACTTGAAGAGAAACTTCTCTGAAGAAGACAGGTGCATGGCCTACAAACATATGAAAAAATGCTCATCATCATTTGTCATCAGAGAAATGCAAATCAAAACTACTTTGAGATATCATCTATCTCCAGTAAGATTAGCCCACATCACAAAATCCCCAAACCAGATATGCTGGCATGGATGTGGAGAAAGAGGAACACTTCTACACTTCTGGTGGGAATGCAAACTAATATGTCCCTTTTGGAAAGATGTTTGGAGAACACTTAGCGAATACAAAAATATACCTGCCATTTGATCCTATAATTCCTCTACTAGGTATACATCCAGAAGACCAAAAATCACATTACAACAAAGATATTTGTACCAGAATGTTTATTGCAGCCCAATTCATAATTGCTAAATCATGGAAGCCCACGTCTCCATCAATCTATGAATGGATCAATAAATTGTGGTATATGTATACCATGGAATATTATGCAGCCTTCAAGAAAGCCTTTACCACCTTCATGTTTACAAGGATGGAGCTGGAACATATTCTTCTTAGCAAAGTATCTCAGGAATGGAAGAAAAAGTATTCAATGTACTCAGCCCTACTATGAAACTAATTTATAGCTTTCATATGAAAGCTATAGCCCAATTATAGCCCAAGAATATGGGGATAAGGAAGGGGGGGAGGAGGGAGGATGGGTGGTGGGAGGGTGATTGGTGGGACCACAGCGATGGTCCATCTTACAAAGGTACATGTAAATCTTTCTAAATGCAGAATATAAATGTCTTAACACAATAACTAAGAAAATGCCATGAAGGCTATGTTAACCAGGTAGGTGAAAATATTTCAAATTGTATATAAAACCAGCACACTGTACCCCATGACTGCATTAATGTACACAGCTATGATTTAAT
>NW_003857653.1:0-1263 GCF_000181295.1 Otolemur garnettii | reverse complement strand
CCCACTGAGGCCACCAGTGCACCACTGCTCACAGAGGGGCTCTCAGCTTTGTGTCTTGTGCCCCAGTAGGCTTCTACTCTGGGTTAACAGTGTAAACCAAAGCTGGTGCCAGCCTCACATGTGGCTTCTAAGATGAAGCATGAGTAAAAGGTTTAGGGTCTTTCTCACTTTGTGGAGGAGGAGGGGAGGGGGAAGAGAGGAAGGGTTGCCCAGTTCAACCCTCTACCCACTGTTACCCAGCACAGAAGTCCTGGGCTGAGCCCACAGCAAAGCTGCTCAGGGCAGCTCTGAGGAAAAGAACTATGGGGCCAAGCTGGAGATGACACAAAGCCCCAGGAACCTCCTCCACAAGGGGCCTCCAGTTCTGGGGACATGGGTTTACAAGGGGAGCCCGCAGGCCTCATGGGCCCAGAGCAGATGCTGAAGACCCTCCTGCCCACCTAACACCAACCTCCAACATGGTGATTCATGCAGGGGCAGGCAGAGACCTGTGAACATCTATGAATGGGGCTCAGAGGGAGAGAAGAAGGGAAGGACTGAGAGGTTCAAACAGACAGATAGGGCTTTAGAAAAAGGAAATGAGTAAATATCAAAGACAATTAACACTTACTCAGCATGAATAGTCAGGAATGACGAATAAGTAAAAACCCAAACTGCCAAGAGAGCAGGTCCTTTTCCTTGAAGAAGCTGATTGCATAAGAAGGGACAATGATCCTCACAACAGACAAAAGGGTTTCACAGAGATGTGTTAATAGCCTTGTATTTCACTTAACAAGCTGACTGCTGGAGGCACATGTTCATATTTCTACTGGCTGGGTTCAACACCTACATCACGGCTGTGTCATCGTGCACCTGTCCAGAATCTGTCCTGCACAACAGGCCTGGACCGCTGCTAAGAAAGTGGTGGTGTGAGAGTCCTTCCCCGACTCCTGACAACTGTCAGCACGTCTCACAGAGACAGGAACTCCCTAGATAGAGATGCCAAGCAGCTGGGAACCATTAAGAATAAAACTTGAGCTGCTGAGCAAAATGGGAGACTGGGCGAGTCTTCTCTGCACTGCAACCTGCAAACTTTGTGAACAAAGTGCCACTTATGGTGGGGGCCTTCTCTGGGTCCACAGTCACTCTTGGTTTCATGGAGTCATGACATCAGTGGGGTTTCTCAACCCCCTCTGCAGCTACCTGTTAAGTTTTTCTTCGACCTGAAAAAGTGGGTCATTTAGGCCTTCTGATATTAAAGAATATATTATCTGAGCTCTGTTC
>NW_003857652.1:0-1263 GCF_000181295.1 Otolemur garnettii | reverse complement strand
AGATTTTCATTCCTGTCCTAACCATGTATTATGTTTAAAGTACAAAAAATCGATTTTTTAAATCGATTTCACATTGTGATAACTCTGATCATATTTTTCAGGGACTTTGTTGTGGACAAACCATGACCCTGGTTCAACTTTATCAGGGCCCACAGTTCACCTCTCTCCGTATATCCTTGACCTCACATGGTTGCCTTCTTTATCTTTCTTCCCTTTCTATTTGAATTCTAAAATATCTGCCAAAAGCAGATGATTGTATGTAAAAATGCTATCTTTACAGAAACTGTAAACTAAAGCTGAACTATGAAAAGTACTAACGATCACTGATACCTTCCCAACTAAATCAACCTCAGGAAATAATAGATGTAGCAAAGAAAAAGGGTGCCAACCATCGCCCAGGATGAATGTCTGTACTGATTGTGTATAGACATTTCAACCAAAGAAGCAGATGATTTATAATCCTCAATTTGGACACGCACAGTTTTTTCTTAGAAAGATATCAACTTGTTAGTGGAATTTTTTTTTTCAGTTTTGTAAAAGGCAACAATCCAAATAATCCAGAATTTGTATGACTAGCATTATTTTTCCTTTGCTTGGAGGGTTTTTTCCCTATAGCTGGAAAAATTTTGAAGGATACATTACTTTTTTTTTTTTGAGACAGAGCCTCAAGCTATTGCCCTGGGTAGAATGTGTGGCATCAGAGCTCACAGCAACCTCCAGCTCCTGGGCTCAAGCGAATCTCCTGGCTCTGCCTTCCAAGTAGCTGGGACTACAGGTGCCCTCCACAACACCCAGCTGTTTTTTGGTTGCAGCCATCACTGTTGTTTGGCGGGCCGGGGCTGGCTTCCAACCCGCCAGCTCAGGTGTATGTGGCTGGCGCCTTAGCTGCTTGAGCCAAAGGATACATTACTTTTTTAAATGGTGACAAATATGAAGACTTTCTTGCTCTCAGGCCCACGTTTGTTTGGACGCTTTGTACTCTCTGTGTCGGTGTGCACCCCACACATGTGTACTCAGTACAAACAGAGCATCAACTAACTCTTCAAAGAGAAGTTTTTCCAAGGTCATCAAATACAAGGGGGCAGGCATGTAAAAATATCACCAGGGGACACTCGGTGCAGGCTTTCAGCTTATTGGCTCATAAGCAGAACACACAGCGCTCTCAACTATCTACCTACCAGGTAATTCAGTACATTCATTGAAAAAATATGTAAACACACACAATAAAAATGTTTTGTAGTGGCTCAGTGCCTGTGGCTCAAG
>NW_003857651.1:0-1263 GCF_000181295.1 Otolemur garnettii | reverse complement strand
TTTTTTTTTTTTGTAAAGCATGAAGTTGTTAATGGTATTGAAGTATTGCCATAATTCTAAATGCTTTGGCAAATAAATTGAGAATTTATTTCTTTCTCTGTCCATTTTGCTTTAAAGAAAGAAAAAGTAGTAAATGAAGAGGAATGAATTGAGGCATAAAGAGATTAACAAGAGAGATTTCAAATACCATGAATTTATCTTTACTAAAATGCCTAGCCGGGTTCCTTTTCTCTACTTGAATAACTGTCTGTCCGTCAAGTGGGGTTCATTGACATTCTATGGCAACAAGAAATGCAGAGTTGTTAAAGTGAAACCATAGAGCTTACAGTCTGCCTATTCAAAAGATTATAAGTGATTATAGGCCACATTCTCACAGATAATGGCAATCATATGAGTCCATATCTTGGTAAGAGATCGGAGATTTTCAGTATCAACAAAAAGCCAAGATTATGAGGTGACTTTGAAACATGATTACAAATTACTTGGCAGTCCTCTCACTAAGAGCGTCATCTCATACAGTCCGGTAGGCTGGTAACTGCTGCAACTACTCTGGGAAAATTGAAGTTACCCCACATGGCTATTTTCATTGCTAGGGTTGTCATAATATAAACATTAGAAATTTATTTCCTTTCATGTCTGGAAAATAGAAATCCCAAACCAAGGCTCCAGCAGGCTTGGATTCTCCCAGAGTATCTTTCTTTACCTAGCTTCTTTTTCTCTGGGTCCTCGCTGTGTTTGCCCATCCCTGTGTTTCTTCCTCTTTTTATAGGACACCACCATATTGGATTAAGGCCCCACCCTTACTACGTGATTTATCCTTAGTCAAGTCTTTAAATGCCCTGTCTACAAATGCTGCCATGTTGGGTATTAGGGCTTCAACATAGGAATCCGGGGAGGAGACAAAATTCAGTCCTTAGAGGGATTTTTGGAGCTTCTACTTTTAATGCTGAAAAATCTGATTTTATTGCCTTGAATCGTCACTATGTTGAGGGCACATGCTGTAAAAAACAAAAAGTATGTGTGTGGCCACCACAGGGTGCAACCATTCTGTATTTTTGAATGAGACCTGAAGTATACACATAGGTATATAGATAGATTTTGTGGAAGTAAAAATGTTCTAACATAATGTTATGGACTTTTGACTTTCTACTCTCTGGGACTATATTAGAATACCTAGATCAGACAAATCTGGTGATGGAGTACTGAATGTAAAAATGAGTGAATGAAGAAATGAGCATGAATTCTGCGATGCCCTAAAACTTG
>NW_003857650.1:0-1263 GCF_000181295.1 Otolemur garnettii | reverse complement strand
TAATAAAAAGAACTCCCAAAAACAAACACAAAAAAATTCCAGGACACCATGGATTCACAGCCAAATTCTAGCAGATGTACAAATAACTAGTTTAAGTCCTACTGAAACTGTCCAAAAACATCAGGAAAGAGACATTTTCTTTAACTCACTCTGTGAAGTCAGTATCACCCTTAACCTAAGATAAGAAAGAACATAACAAAAAAAGAAAACAAGAGACCAATATCTCTGATGAACATAATGCAAAATCTTCAACAAAATACTAGCAAGCAGAATCTAACTAAACATCAAAAGGAAAACTCACAACAATCAAGTGGGTTTCATTGCAGGAATATAAGTATGGCTCAATATATGTAAATCAATAAATCTGATTCATAAAAATAAATAAATAAATCTGCTTCATCCCATAAATAGAATTAAAAACAAAATCCATATGGTCATCTATTGAGATGCAGAAAAAAAATTAATAAAACCAGCATCCTGCCAGGATAAAACCATCAACAAACTTGGCATAGAAGGAACATACATCAAAATAATAAAAGCCATAGATGAAAAACTCACATCCAGCATCATACTGAAAAGTTAAAAGTATTGCCCCTAAAACCTGGAACAAGCAAGGAGGCCCACTATCACCATTTCTCTCATAAACATAGAGAAAGTCCTAGCCAGAGCAATCAGGCAAGAAAAAGCAATAATTGGCATACATATTGGAAATAGGAAGTCAAAATATCAGTTTCCTAATGACATAATCTTATACCTAGAAAACCCTAAAGACTACTCCAAAAGACTCTTATATTTGACAAACCAATTCAGCAAAGTTTCAGGTTAGCAAACTATGTGTAAAAATCACTACCATTGTTATACTCCAATAATGACAAAACTGAGAACCAAATCAAGAACTCAATCTCATTTTCAATAGCTGAAAAAAATAAAATACCTAGGAATATATTTATCCAAGGAGGTGAAAGACCTCTACAAGGAAAATGGCCAAACACAGATGAAAGAAATCATAGATGAACAAATAAATATGAAAAAAGAAATCCCATGCTCATGGATTAGAAGAATCAATATTGTGACAATGACCATATTTTCCAAAGCAATTTATAGATTCAGTACAATTCTGGTCAAAATATCAACATTATTTTTCACAGAATTGGATAAAAAATGTTATAATTTATATAAACCTGAAAAGAGACAAAATAGGAAAATCAATACTGAGCAAAAAGATCAGAACTCGAAGGATTATATTACTGGACTATAAATTAC
>NW_003857649.1:0-1263 GCF_000181295.1 Otolemur garnettii | reverse complement strand
TCTTTATTTTTTGTAATCATATGATGTACAAAGGATTTAATAAACATTCAAATTTGAAGGTTATGCTTGAGAAAGTCTAGGTTAAATAAAGACTAGCCTATATTTGCTTTGGGGACTGACTATAGAGTTCCCTATGAAAATACATAAAAGTAGGCAGTTGTCTTTATCAAAAGCTGACACAGAGATTCAAGAAGAAGCCTGTGTGAGTGCTGAGCAGAACAAGAGCTGGCATAACATTACAGAAAAAAATGCAGTGAGTCTCCAATCAAAACTCACCAGGACAGATGCTCTATGTCACTGAACTGATTTGCAACTGAGCTGCTTCTCACAGGAGCAATTCTAAATACCAGACTCCAGGGCAAGTAACAACAGGGACTTATTTATTTAGCAGTTAATGATCCAGCAGAGCATCACTAGGGAGGCCAGCTAGGAATAACAGCTAATGTACAAAGCTGTTTTTGTACAAAGCAGACCAGATCCTTGTTCCTGTTTCCTGGATGAATGAATGAATGAATGAGTGGCTCCTGTCTGCTATTCCTGGACCTTCTTGGCCATCTCACTCCACTTCTTCCATATTCTTCTTCCCCAGGACACTCCTCTTCCATGTTTTTCCTCCTGATTCACATCATCTCCCGGAAGGGTTAGAAAACAAAGTTAATTCAGAACCTTATGCAGGAGTCTTGGTCTTCAGGAAGAAGAAGCCAGAGAAATTGGTGGGTTTGCAGGAACAGAATCAGGAGGCGTTTCACGGGAATAGAAGACTATGCTCTGTGCCCCTACCAGTGAGAGTCACCAAGTGGCACTATAAAGGAGATAAGACATTTGAAGGGATGGGGGTGGAGGAGGCCTTTTTTAGAAACTGGTCTTCACCAAATGGTCAATGTTTACATTTATAACTACTATGTCAAGCCCATTTTCGATATTTTCACAATATTGGCTTCCAGGACTGATTTGCTTGTACCCTCAGTAAGGAAAGTAAAACGCAGAAAGGCTGAAAGCACCTGCATAGGCCAGGCCAAAGCCGTGGCCCACAGCAACTCCTGGCTTTCTAGGAAATCTTCTTCCAGAACTAAAGAAAAGCTCCTACCAGGAAGGAAGGAAGGATGGTAGACCTGCCATAAAGAAAGGAGTTACAGATGTAGCAAGACAGATCAGCAAACCTTAAATTTAAGGTGTATAGATTAAGAAGCAAACCTTGTCTCAGAAAAGCTTTGAGACATTATTGAAGGCATTTTTACCAAAAAAAAAAAAAAAAAAAAAAAA
>NW_003857648.1:0-1263 GCF_000181295.1 Otolemur garnettii | reverse complement strand
TATGTGATTCTTGGATACAACAGATATCTGGTCTGAGTTTCTGTATCCAATCAGCCAATCTGTGCCTCTTTAAAGGGCAGTTTAAGCCATTCATGTTGATTGAAATTATTGATAGACCTGGTGAGATATTGGTCCTTGAATTGCTTGAAAGTCCAGTAGACATTTTTAATCCTTTCACCACTGTGGAAGTTAGAATTTGATCTAAAGTTTCTGGGTGAGTTTACTTTTGTAGTGGGGGATTGCAGTTGTCATTATGGAGGATAGGTTTGAGAATTTCCTGGAGACTTGGTTTAGTTATGGCAAATTTCTTCAACATGTGAATATCATTAAAGTATTTAATTTCTCCATCATAGATGAAATTCAGTTTAGCTGGATATAGGATCCTGGTTTGGAAGTTGTTTTGTTTTAGGAGATTAAAAGTTGCTGCCCATCCTCTTCTGGCCTGAAAGCTTTCAGCAGAGAGATCTGCAGTCATTCTAATACTCTTTCCTTTGTAGGCTATGATTTTCTTGAGTCTAACTGCTTTCAGAATTTCTCTTTCATATTAACTTTAGTGACGTTAATTATGATGTGCCTGGGGGATGTCTTGTTTGGGTTGAGTCATGCTGGGGTTCTGAAACTATCTGCTATCTGAATTTTGGAATCTCTTGGCATGTCTGGAAAGTTCTCTTTCAAAATTTCATGAAGAATAGCCTCTGTGTTTTGTGAGGCAGTTTTGTCACTTTTGGGGATTCCTATAAGGCAAATATTAGTTTTCTTCAAATTGTCCCAGAGGTCTCTGAGAGAAAGATCCATTTTGCTTTCCATTTCTTTTCATCTTTGCACTCTTGGGCTTGTTCAAAAGCTTTGACTTCAATGTCGGAGATCCTTTCCTCAGCCTGTTCCACTCTGTTATGAAGAGATTCAGCCATATTTTTCAAATATTTGAGGGCTACGAACTCTTTCCTCAATGTTTCACAATCTTTGATCATTTTATCTTTGAAGTTGTTGAATTCTTGAGTCATCTTTTGAATAATTTCTTGAGACATCTTTTGAATAATTTCTTGAGATATTTTTTCAATAATTTCTTGAAGTTCTAGCTCTTTCCTTTCTTCCATTCTATTAATCTTATTTACTATACACATTCTGAACTCAATTTCTGTCATCTCAGCCATCTCTTTATGGGTTGGATCTTCAGATGCATCTGCCACATCCTTCCTTGGGGTGTGTGTGTGTGTGTGTGTGTGTGTGTGTTGATCTACTCTGGTTATTTGTACTACTGAA
>NW_003857647.1:0-1264 GCF_000181295.1 Otolemur garnettii | reverse complement strand
GAGGGTCACTGTCCCTCCTAATGCATAGAGCAGCTTCATGGAGCAAATCAGAACAGGGGGTGGGAAAGCACCCAGTGAAAATGCACAGGAAGGAGAGGTGCTGGGAGGTCGGGACACTTCGTCGCCCTCAGAGAAGCCTCTGGAACATCGGTGCCCTAGGATCCTGGCATGAGCCCCATGCAGGGCAGGAGGGTGAATAAGAGATGGCCCGTCTCCAGGGCCCCGAACTTTGCAGGGGGAATGAGCCACATACACACTTGACCCTCCAGCTGGGAAGAAAGTGGTGTGTCCTGGGGGAGGGAGTGGGGAGGGCCTTTGGGAGGTGGAAGGGGGAGTGAGTCCTCCTGATGGGGGAACAGGAAGGGGCTGGGACTTGCAGCAGGAGGACTGAACAGGGTGAAAGTAGGTGGTGGTGTGAAGCTGAGAGGACAGACTGAGGCTCAGACAGCAAAGGCAGGGCTGCCTGGGTGGGACAGGGGGCCCGTGTGCACAGACGGCGGCTGTGGGGAGTGGGAACAGTCCTGGAAGGAGAGAGCAGGTCAGGGAGGGGCTAGAATGCCAGGGTAAGGGCCTGGGGTTTATTTCACAGACAAATAAGCAGCAGAAGCTGCTGTGGGGGAAGGGACATTGAGGTTTCTCTGAGACGAGAGGAGAAAGTCCCAGAGGCAGAGCAGACAACTCTTCCCCCTGAGCTGAATTTCACATCCCTGCCACTTCTGCATCAGCCCTCATTCCAAAGGCTGTGGGACAAGCCAGATGTCTGGGGCAGGTGGCCTTGTGGACAGCTGATCCTGCCCACCCACCCACCCCCAAGTCCTGTCTGGCCTCCTGGACCTGTTTTCTGAGCATTCTTAGATGCTTCTAGGAATCCTTCCTCGCCTCTTGTCTTCCCACTGGGTTGCTTGTCTTTACAAATAATGTAAATTTGGTCTCATCAGAGAATAGCTAGTGACATTAGAAACTCGTTATGCAAAGCTACAAAACAGTATCCATGCCTCATGTTAGTAATAGCCAAGTCTAAACCGGGAAGTTTTAGGTTGTTTTCTTTTATTGTTGTTGTTGTTGCTAATTATTACAAATAACACTGAATGACCTTCCTTGGAAGACTGTTCATCAAGGTGGCAATGAGGGTGGCTTGCAGGTGACTTGTTTTCTTTGTGATTTCCTAGTTTTCTGCACTGAACACAGATGCCTTTTGATATTTAGAAGACAATTTTGGGGAAAGAATATGGCAATTTCTGGAAGGAATTTTGAAGGACTTGGT
>NW_003857646.1:0-1264 GCF_000181295.1 Otolemur garnettii | reverse complement strand
GAGCTTTAGCTCACAACAACCTCAAACTCTTGGATTCAAGTGATCCTCTCCCCTCAGCCTCCCAAGTAGCTGGGACTACAGGTGTCCCACCACAACGCCTGGTTATTTTTCAGAGATGGGGTCTCACTCTGGCTCAGGTTGATCTCAAACCTGTAAGCTCAGGCAATCTACCTGCCTCGGCCTCCCAGAGTGCCGGGATTACAGGCACCACGCCCAGAAAAAAACTACAAATTTAATAAACATTTGGTTTTAGAAACAGGGTCTGGCTCCGTCAGCTGGGCTGGAATCATAGCTCATTGCAACTTTGAAGTCCCCGGCTCAAGTCATCCTCCTGTCACAGCCTCCAAAGTAGCTGGAACTGTAGGTATGTGCCACCATACACAATGAATTTTTAATTTTTCGTAGCTGGGGGTCTCTCCTCCTGGCCTTAAACCATCCTACCTGCCTCGGTATTCCACAGTGCTAGGGTTGCAGGTATAAGCCACTGTGCCCAGCCTTCAAAAATATTTATGACGCACTTGGTATTACCCATCAGTTACTAGGATAGATGGTAAATAGGAATCCTGTCCTCAAGGAGTTTACCATCTTGTAGACTATACTGTAAATGTGAAAAGTGTTACAAATACTGTGACATACAATTTACACAGGTTACATGCAAGGAGAGGAAGTGGAAGTGTCTAATTTAACTTGAGAGACCAAAATGAAGCAGGAAAACTTTCACAGAGAACTTGATACTTAAAAAACAAATTCATAATGGGTATAGTGAGCAGGATGGGAAATAAGATGGGGAGGAGATTTTCAACTCAGTGGGAGGGGGATGAGGAAAAAGCATAAAGATGAAAAATAACCTTTCACACCTTCAGAGATGTAAAACCGCAGCAATAAAGGCAGAAAGAGATTAAAGAAATAGATTTGGCTCGGGGCCTGTGGCTCAAGTGGCTAAGGTGCCAGCCACATACACCTAAGGTGGCAGGTTCGAATCCAGCCCGGACCTGCCAAACAACAATGACGGCTGCAACCAAAAAATAGCCAGGTGTTGTGGCGGGCGCCTGTGGTCCCAGCTACTTGGGAGGCGGAGGCAGGAGACTCTCTTGAGCCCAGGAGTTGGAGATTGCTGTGAGTGATGCCACAGCACTCTACCCAGGGGGACAGCTTGAGATTCCGTCTCAAAAAAAAAAAAAAGAAGAAGAACTCACTTGCTCTACCACATAGGTATCCCTCTGTAAGGCTCCAGACCTCTTTCCCTTAGATCTACCATACTTAG
>NW_003857645.1:0-1264 GCF_000181295.1 Otolemur garnettii | reverse complement strand
CCCAGTCAAATTGACACATAAGATTAATCATCAGACACTAACATATTATTCATTCTTTTTCTGAATCCAAATTTAACTGAATGTCCTCCACTATATCTGGCTTCCCAACACATAGAGGATTCTGTGGAGAATCAAGGTTGTTCAGACAACAGGCCCAGCTGGTCATACTCTGGTACCCCCTATGACCTTAAAAGATACAGTCAGACTCCCACTTAGATGTAATTAATTGGTAATTTATTTTACCTGCCACAGGGTCTGCTGCACTGGGTGGCAGCAGCAGCGAAGAAAGGGGTGGGGCCCTTTTTTTAGGTTTGTGCAAGCACACTACAGAAGCGAAACGTGGCTGGTTAATGGGGGTTACAGCTCGGGTAGTCATGGATACAGTAATGGTTATAGTAATGTAACAGTGATTAGTACCTCTTTGGTTGACAATGGGTACATCTCATATCACAATGGTTATGGTTATACAACAGTAATTAATCAAGTCTCGGTGAGTTTTCTACTATTGTTCATCTACTGAGAACTTGGGGGTTTTGTGAAACTTGGGACTTTTCTTCCCTGTTCTGAAGTTTGTTCTTGGCAACCTTAGGGGTAATGAGCCTGGGAACATGGCTGGGAAGCATGTTCTCAGCCACTCTGTGGGGATGAGGGACTTGCCTTGTTCCCAATGGACTCTGGGGTGAGAAGGGAAATGGGCTGGAGAGGGTGGGGCACAGGAGAGGGTGGGGGTGGGGGTGGGGTGAAGAATAGGTGAGGGTGGGGGGAAACAGGAGAGGGCTGGGGAACAGAAGTGGGCAGGGGAAAGAGGGCTGGGTTACAATACATGTGAGTGAGCTTTTGTATGTGTGAGACAAGTGGAGCCTCCAGATGAATGTAACCACAGGAGACAGAAACCACAGAGTAGAAAACATCCAGGTGAGCCCAGTTAACGTAGAGAATCCTGAGATAATTAGTGGCTATTGTCTGGGGATATTGGTTAAGCAGAAATGAAAATCCAAAACACTATGGTTTTGGTGAACTTGTCCTCTTTTTCTGTGGTCTGTTATTGCTAAATAAGAAACAGATTCTTTTATCTTTGAAAGCTTAGAAGGAATTTCTTATAAGTTGGATTATAAGCAGAGTGTTAGCTTCTATGGTGCTAGAGATTTATGAACATGTCATCAATCAATTCCGATTGAAAGAATTTCCAGGGGAAAATTTCACAGTGCGGAACTTTCCCACCACTATTGGGATTTAGAACCTGATCCCATAAGATGAGCTTTTA
>NW_003857644.1:0-1264 GCF_000181295.1 Otolemur garnettii | reverse complement strand
CTAAGTATGGTAGATCTAAGGGAAAGAGGTCTGGAGCCTTACAGAGGGATACCTATGTGGTAGAGCAAGTGAGTTCTTCTTCTTTTTTTTTTTTTTGAGACGGAATCTCAAGCTGTCCCCCTGGGTAGAGTGCTGTGGCATCACTCACAGCAATCTCCAACTCCTGGGCTCAAGAGAGTCTCCTGCCTCCGCCTCCCAAGTAGCTGGGACCACAGGCGCCCGCCACAACACCTGGCTATTTTTTGGTTGCAGCCGTCATTGTTGTTTGGCAGGTCCGGGCTGGATTCGAACCTGCCACCTTAGGTGTATGTGGCTGGCACCTTAGCCACTTGAGCCACAGGCCCCGAGCCAAATCTATTTCTTTAATCTCTTTCTGCCTTTATTGCTGCGGTTTTACATCTCTGAAGGTGTGAAAGGTTATTTTTCATCTTTATGCTTTTTCCTCATCCCCCTCCCACTGAGTTGAAAATCTCCTCCCCATCTTATTTCCCATCCTGCTCACTATACCCATTATGAATTTGTTTTTTAAGTATCAAGTTCTCTGTGAAAGTTTTCCTGCTTCATTTTGGTCTCTCAAGTTAAATTAGACACTTCCACTTCCTCTCCTTGCATGTAACCTGTGTAAATTGTATGTCACAGTATTTGTAACACTTTTCACATTTACAGTATAGTCTACAAGATGGTAAACTCCTTGAGGACAGGATTCCTATTTACCATCTATCCTAGTAACTGATGGGTAATACCAAGTGCGTCATAAATATTTTTGAAGGCTGGGCACAGTGGCTTATACCTGCAACCCTAGCACTGTGGAATACCGAGGCAGGTAGGATGGTTTAAGGCCAGGAGGAGAGACCCCCAGCTACGAAAAATTAAAAATTCATTGTGTATGGTGGCACATACCTACAGTTCCAGCTACTTTGGAGGCTGTGACAGGAGGATGACTTGAGCCGGGGACTTCAAAGTTGCAATGAGCTATGATTCCAGCCCAGCTGACGGAGCCAGACCCTGTTTCTAAAACCAAATGTTTATTAAATTTGTAGTTTTTTTCTGGGCGTGGTGCCTGTAATCCCGGCACTCTGGGAGGCCGAGGCAGGTAGATTGCCTGAGCTTACAGGTTTGAGATCAACCTGAGCCAGAGTGAGACCCCATCTCTGAAAAATAACCAGGCGTTGTGGTGGGACACCTGTAGTCCCAGCTACTTGGGAGGCTGAGGGGAGAGGATCACTTGAATCCAAGAGTTTGAGGTTGTTGTGAGCTAAAGCTC
>NW_003857643.1:0-1265 GCF_000181295.1 Otolemur garnettii | reverse complement strand
CTCTAAAAGTGATATGTTCTGGCTCGGCGCCTGTGGCTCAAGTGGCTAAGGCACCAGCCACGTACACCTAAGGTGGCGGGTTCGAATCCAGCCTGCACCTGCCAAACAACAATGACAGCTGCAACCAAAAAAAAAAAAAATAGCCGGGTGTTGTGGTGGGTGCCTGTGGTCCCAGCTACTTGGGAGGCTGAGGCAGGAGACTCGCTTGAGCCCAGGAATTGGAGGTTGCTGTGAGCTATGAAGGCACGGCACTCTACCCAGGGGGATAGCTTGAGGCTCTGTCTCAAAAAATAAATAAATAAATAAAAGTGATATGTTCTTTTTTTCTTTTGAGACACTTTGTCACCCTTGGTAGAGTACTGTGGCATCACAGCTCATAACAACCTCCAACCCTTGGGCTTAAGTGATTCTGCCTCAGCCTCCCAAGTAGCTGGGACCACAGGCACCTGCCACCACGGCTGGTTTTGTTTTGCTGTTGTTGCAGTTGTCATTGCTGTTTTAGCTGGCTGGGGCTGGGTTTGAACCCACCACCCTCGGTATATAGGGTTGGCACCCTACTCACTGAGCCACAAGTGCCTCCCAAAAGTGATATGTTCTTCAGAGCTTGATACCCTAGTTGGATTTAGATCAGTTAACCCCCTCTAGGCTGATGAAGACGAGAAAAGAGCTAAAGATTGGGGCCTTAGCACCTGGGATGACACAGCAAGGTGGAGACAGAACTCCCACACATTCATTCTTTTACCCGAGACACCTCCCTGAACATGCACATTGTGACATGATGGCTTAATGGCTTTGGTGGAGCCTCATGTAAGAGGACTTTTAAACTGGTGACCTGTTGCATTCTTTATTTTTGTAAATCCACTACCATAGTTTTGCAATGACATAAATGAGTATAAACTTTTCATCTAAAACATCACTCCAGGCTCGGTGCCTGTGGCTGAAGCGGCTAAGGTGCCAGCCACATACACCTAAGGTGGCGGGTTTGAATCCCCAGCCCGGGCCTGCCAAACAACAATGATGGCTGCAACCAAAAAATGGCCGGGTGTTGTGGCGGGCGCCTGTAGTCCCAGCTACTTGGGAGGCGGAGGCAGGAGACTCGCTTGAGCCCAGAAGTTAGAGGTTGCTGTGAGCTATGATGCCATAGCAGTTTACCGTCTGGGAGGCCAAGGCGGGTGGATTGCCTGAGCTCGCAGGTTGGAGACCAGCCTGAGCCAGAGCGAGACCTTGCCTCTAAAAAAATAGCTGGGCACTGTGGTGGGGCACCT
>NW_003857642.1:0-1265 GCF_000181295.1 Otolemur garnettii | reverse complement strand
TTTTTATTGAATGGTAACTATGTACATTAATGCACTTCTGGGGTACAGTGTGGTGTTTTCACATACAATTTGAAACATTTCCATGTGTTCAGATTTCTTATGTATTCTGTAATTTCTTGTGTGGAAATGGGCTTATTATGACTACTAAATTATCAGACACCAAACATGGGCTTTGAAGAGTGAGACGCTGGCTGAGCTCAGGCGTCAACTAAGGTAGATGTAGGTGGGTTTTAGGGATGAACCTTGGGGAATGTTTGTGCCATAGATGAAAAAAGAAACAAATGCTTCCCATAGACAGGGGAGATTTGGGGTCCTGGGATCCTGCCATGAGCCAGAAGTGTAGAATGTTCTTTGAACTCAGAGGGAATGGGAGTCAGATCCCAATGCTACAGACACCAAGGGCACCAAGTTTCTTGTTCTGTAGGGAGTTTGGAGAGGTCACTTGGCAAGATACTTGGATTATGCAATTTCCCTCTCTTGCCTTATTTTTAAACCGAATTTGAGAAATCCACAAGTAAAAAGTTAAAATGAAACTTCAAAACAAGCACGTTCAGATGTTGCTCTGCCCAGTGTCCGGCTGTGTTGTTTAGAGAAGTGGTCATTCCACCTTTTCTCTTTCTTTTCTCCTTGCTGACTTCCTAGTGAACAGTTTTCTAAAACAGATTTGACAACTGTCTCAAATACGACACATATGACAAATGTCTATGGTTCAATGGCTAATGGAGCAGCATTTGAGATCAGAAACAACTATCTGTGTTGTGGTTGTGAAGGACAGTAAACGGCTACCCTGTGGGGAACCAGACCCGGATTCCCCCTGGATTCCCACCTGGTCCTCAGGAATGAGAACACCCTGGGGGTTAGGACTCTGCTTCACATCTCAACTCTGACCCACATGTTCTTAAAGAACACAATATTGTAGGACGAGTTGGAAGTGACATTTACACTTAATTTATTCAACCCTTTCCCTATACAAATGAGATAAAGAATTACAGAGGGGAAATGATGTTTGTACCTTGTACAGCTACTTCATGGCAAGCCGGGACTTGCATGTGGGCACATCAGGACAAAAGCTGTCATGAAATTCTGATTCAAGGGTAAGAGGCAGGTAGAGATCTACAGTGAGTTGCCCAGAAACCTCAGAAACCATTCCCTACACTGGTCTCCAGATCTGCCTGTGATACTAGGATGCCATAGGCACTTGCTATTAATACATGGAGTGGAGGCCTTAACCCACCTAAAAGTACAGAGTCAGAATCTTTAGAGAT
>NW_003857641.1:0-1265 GCF_000181295.1 Otolemur garnettii | reverse complement strand
AAAAAAAAAAAGAAAGAAAGAAAGAATTCAGAGGAGGGGAACTCAGTGAAAATTAAAGGGAAGAGCATGCCATGGTGACCACACAGTAATGTAGAGTCAGACGCCCTGAGAAGAGAATGCTGGTTCCTTTCCTGTAAAATGGGAATGTCTGCCATTCATGGAAAAAGAAAATCCTCAACAAACTATTAACAGGAAAAGGAGGGAACTTCATCAACATGATAAAGAGCATCCATGAAAAGCCTACAGCTGACACATTTAATGGTGAAAGACTGAATCCTTCCCCCTAAAGTTGGGAGCAGGACAAGGATGGACATGTTCACCACTTCCATTCGGCGCTGTACTGAAGTTCAAGCCAGGGCACCGAGGCAACGACTGTATAAAAGGATCAAGACTGAGAAGGAGGCTCGGCACCTGTGGCTCAAGTGGCTGAGGCGCCAGCCACATACACCTAGGGTGGTGGGTTCGAATCCCCAGCCCAGGCCCGCCAAACAACAATAATGGCTACAACCAAAAAAAATAGCCGGGCGTTGTGGCGGGTGCCCTGTAGTCCCAGCTACTTGGGAGGCTGAGGCAGGAAACTCGCTTGAGTCCAGGAGTTGGAGGTTGCTGTGAGTGTGATGCCATGGCACTCTACCCAGGGTGAGACTCTGTCTCTAAAAAAAAAAAAAGAATTTCATACCTGCTTTAAGACAGGGACAACAACACATTTTTTTATGGTGACACATAGATGTATGTTTTGATAGCAGCAATCCTAATTCCAGGCTCAGTATTGTAACATGGAGCAAACAGTGACCACAAGCGCATTCCACTGCCTGTCCCAGATGGCTTGTAGTACAGAAAGAACGCAATGAAAATGATTTTATAACAAGGACAACAACAACAAGTTTCTCTGGAGGTTAAAACAGGTAGGACTTGGCAATCTGTTAGAAAAGGTGAGAGGAGGGGCCCAGGAGAGGAAAGCCTGTAGGATCACACCAAGGTTTTAGGGTTCAAAGGGTAAGTGTCAAAAGTTCTCAATATTGAAAACAGACAAAGAGAAGCCCCCTTGAGTAGAAAAGGGTTAATGGCACATGTCAGGACATAATGGTTTTGAGATGTCTGTATATATGCAAGTGGAGAATTCTTGGAAGCATCAGGATATACTAGAGCTCAGTGAAGGACAGAGATATAGATTTTGTAGTCATCGCCTCAGAGTTGATGGGTGAAGCCGTTCTCTCACTTTGGAGAGAATACCCAGAGCAAAG
This sequence comes from Otolemur garnettii, assembly GCF_000181295.1. Lineage (NCBI taxonomy): Eukaryota > Metazoa > Chordata > Mammalia > Primates > Galagidae > Otolemur > Otolemur garnettii. The sequence goes on along the minus strand of NW_003857641.1, from coordinate 21 downwards.
GGCTGTGATTCCTGGAAACAC
>NW_003857640.1:0-1265 GCF_000181295.1 Otolemur garnettii | reverse complement strand
AGGTGCCCCACCACAGTGCCCAGCTATTTTTTTAGAGGCAAGGTCTCGCTCTGGCTCAGGCTGGTCTCCAACCTGCGAGCTCAGGCAATCCACCCGCCTTGGCCTCCCAGACGGTAAACTGCTATGGCATCATAGCTCACAGCAACCTCTAACTTCTGGGCTCAAGCGAGTCTCCTGCCTCCGCCTCCCAAGTAGCTGGGACTACAGGCGCCCGCCACAACACCCGGCCATTTTTTGGTTGCAGCCATCATTGTTGTTTGGCAGGCCCGGGCTGGGGATTCAAACCCGCCACCTTAGGTGTATGTGGCTGGCACCTTAGCCGCTTCAGCCACAGGCACCGAGCCTGGAGTGATGTTTTAGATGAAAAGTTTATACTCATTTATGTCATTGCAAAACTATGGTAGTGGATTTACAAAAATAAAGAATGCAACAGGTCACCAGTTTAAAAGTCCTCTTACATGAGGCTCCACCAAAGCCATTAAGCCATCATGTCACAATGTGCATGTTCAGGGAGGTGTCTCGGGTAAAAGAATGAATGTGTGGGAGTTCTGTCTCCACCTTGCTGTGTCATCCCAGGTGCTAAGGCCCCAATCTTTAGCTCTTTTCTCGTCTTCATCAGCCTAGAGGGGGTTAACTGATCTAAATCCAACTAGGGTATCAAGCTCTGAAGAACATATCACTTTTGGGAGGCACTTGTGGCTCAGTGAGTAGGGTGCCAACCCTATATACCGAGGGTGGTGGGTTCAAACCCAGCCCCAGCCAGCTAAAACAGCAATGACAACTGCAACAACAGCAAAACAAAACCAGCCGTGGTGGCAGGTGCCTGTGGTCCCAGCTACTTGGGAGGCTGAGGCAGAATCACTTAAGCCCAAGGGTTGGAGGTTGTTATGAGCTGTGATGCCACAGTACTCTACCAAGGGTGACAAAGTGTCTCAAAAGAAAAAAAGAACATATCACTTTTATTTATTTATTTATTTTTTGAGACAGAGCCTCAAGCTATCCCCCTGGGTAGAGTGCCGTGCCTTCATAGCTCACAGCAACCTCCAATTCCTGGGCTCAAGCGAGTCTCCTGCCTCAGCCTCCCAAGTAGCTGGGACCACAGGCACCCACCACAACACCCGGCTATTTTTTTTTTTTTTGGTTGCAGCTGTCATTGTTGTTTGGCAGGTGCAGGCTGGATTCGAACCCGCCACCTTAGGTGTACGTGGCTGGTGCCTTAGCCACTTGAGCCACAGGCGCCGAGCCAGAACATATCACTTTTAGAG
>NW_003857639.1:0-1266 GCF_000181295.1 Otolemur garnettii | reverse complement strand
ATCATCTTACCTCAACCTCCCAAACAGCTAGGACTAAAAGCTCAGTAAAAAAGTTCATTTTATCCTCTTAGAAGGAGAAAGAGAGTAGAAGAAAAAGAGGGGGGGTCCTAAAGAAAGAAAAGGCAGTTGCTAGTGCCAAGGTCATTGGCTTGCTGATCTTTTTTTTTTTTTTTTTTTTTAAGACAGAGCCTCAAGCTTAGCCCCTGGGTAGAGTACCATGGCTTCACTGCTCACAGCAACCTCTAACTCCTGGGCTCAAGCCAGTCTCCTGCCTCAGCCTCCCAAGTAGCTGGGACCACAGGCGCCCACCACAACGCCTGGCTATGTTTTGGTTGCAGCCATTATTGTTGTTTGGCGGGTCCGGGCTGGATTCCAACCCGCCGCCTTAGGTGTATGTGGCTGGCGCCTTAGCCGCTTGAGCCACAGGCGCCGAGCCTGGCTTGCTGATCTTAAGGGCAACAGAGAGTAACAAAACAATAGTTGCTGTCCGTTGATAATAGAAACAGCGGCTGGATTTCAGAGTCCGAGAGTTGGCTCCCCTGCCTTTTCTTGGAGATAGGCTTTATCCCTGGAGATGCAACTCTACCCTGAGGTACAGTTTTGGGCCAGGCAGGGTGGCTCATGCCTGTAATTCTACTAGCACTATGGGAGGCTGAGGAGGGAAAATTGCTGGAGTTGGCAGGGTGCTGGCCACATGTAGTGAGGGTTCGAAATTGGGCCCTGCTGGCTAAAAAACAACAACAACAACAACAATGCAACTGCAACAAAAATAATGGCCAGATGTTGTGGTGGGCTTCTGTGGTCCTGGCTGCTTGGGAGGCTGAGGCAAGAGAATCGCTTAAGCCCAGGAGTTTGAGGTTACTGTCAGCTGGGACATCATGACACTCTACCCAGGGTGACAGCTTGAGACTCTGTCTTAAAAAAAGGAGACTTGCCTAAGCGAGAGTAAGACCCAACTCAAAAACCAGCCGGGCTCTGTAGCAAGGGCCTGTAATCCCAGTGGCTTCAGCATGCCCCCTGCCTGCATCTGAGGTTGCAGTTAGCTATGATGCCATTGCACTCTGCTCAGGGCATAGGGTGGGACTCCGTCTCAAAGAAATGAAAACAAGGCTCCGCGCCTATAGCTCAACCGGCTAAGGCGCCAGCCACATACACCTAAGGCAGCGGGTTGGAATCCAGCCCGGACCCGCCAAACAACAATGACGGCTGCAACCAAAAAATAGCCGGGCGTTGTGGCAGGCGCCTGTGGTCCCAGCTACTTGGGAG
>NW_003857638.1:0-1266 GCF_000181295.1 Otolemur garnettii | reverse complement strand
CTCCCAAGTAGCTGGGACCACAGGCGCCTGCCACAACGCCCGGCTATTTTTTGGTTGCAGCCGTCATTGTTGTTTGGCGGGTCCGGGCTGGATTCCAACCCGCTGCCTTAGGTGTATGTGGCTGGCGCCTTAGCCGGTTGAGCTATAGGCGCGGAGCCTTGTTTTCATTTCTTTGAGACGGAGTCCCACCCTATGCCCTGAGCAGAGTGCAATGGCATCATAGCTAACTGCAACCTCAGATGCAGGCAGGGGGCATGCTGAAGCCACTGGGATTACAGGCCCTTGCTACAGAGCCCGGCTGGTTTTTGAGTTGGGTCTTACTCTCGCTTAGGCAAGTCTCCTTTTTTTAAGACAGAGTCTCAAGCTGTCACCCTGGGTAGAGTGTCATGATGTCCCAGCTGACAGTAACCTCAAACTCCTGGGCTTAAGCGATTCTCTTGCCTCAGCCTCCCAAGCAGCCAGGACCACAGAAGCCCACCACAACATCTGGCCATTATTTTTGTTGCAGTTGCATTGTTGTTGTTGTTGTTGTTTTTTAGCCAGCAGGGCCCAATTTCGAACCCTCACTACATGTGGCCAGCACCCTGCCAACTCCAGCAATTTTCCCTCCTCAGCCTCCCATAGTGCTAGTAGAATTACAGGCATGAGCCACCCTGCCTGGCCCAAAACTGTACCTCAGGGTAGAGTTGCATCTCCAGGGATAAAGCCTATCTCCAAGAAAAGGCAGGGGAGCCAACTCTCGGACTCTGAAATCCAGCCGCTGTTTCTATTATCAACGGACAGCAACTATTGTTTTGTTACTCTCTGTTGCCCTTAAGATCAGCAAGCCAGGCTCGGCGCCTGTGGCTCAAGCGGCTAAGGCGCCAGCCACATACACCTAAGGCGGCGGGTTGGAATCCAGCCCGGACCCGCCAAACAACAATAATGGCTGCAACCAAAACATAGCCAGGCGTTGTGGTGGGCGCCTGTGGTCCCAGCTACTTGGGAGGCTGAGGCAGGAGACTGGCTTGAGCCCAGGAGTTAGAGGTTGCTGTGAGCAGTGAAGCCATGGTACTCTACCCAGGGGCTAAGCTTGAGGCTCTGTCTTAAAAAAAAAAAAAAAAAAAAAGATCAGCAAGCCAATGACCTTGGCACTAGCAACTGCCTTTTCTTTCTTTAGGACCCCCCCTCTTTTTCTTCTACTCTCTTTCTCCTTCTAAGAGGATAAAATGAACTTTTTTACTGAGCTTTTAGTCCTAGCTGTTTGGGAGGTTGAGGTAAGATGAT
>NW_003857637.1:0-1266 GCF_000181295.1 Otolemur garnettii | reverse complement strand
GTTTTCACAACATCAGCATTCTAATATTTAATTTCTGAAATTTAATCGTGTAATCTGTGCTTGGGTCCTAACCTCTAAGTTAAAACAAAGACCAGCTTTGGTGGCTTTCTCTGGGGAACATATTGGATGGGCAGTTGGCATGATCTGAGGGATCCTTTACACAAAATAACCTTAGGAAGATGCCTTAGAAGGTGAGTCTGAAGAAGGAAGAATGAATGAAAGAAAGCTGAGTTCACTGAAGACTGTCCATGTCGTCTGGGCCTCCCATCAGGCACACAGTGGTGAGCTATAATAATCAGAGCCAGGCAACTTATTTTCAGGAAGTTGCCCATAACAGCCTTCATAGCTAGGGAGTGACTTGAACTCATCTCCACAGATCTCCACTCCCTTAACACAGACCCAGCGTCTGAAGTCTGCTTTTCCCTCCTCAGTTTTGGTAACCCATCAAGAGTTTTCACTCCATTCCTCAGCATCTGACGTAGCTTCATGGGAGAGACTCTCCCCATCTCCCTGACACTTTCTTTCCTCAATGCTATCCATCTCTTATCCCCCGTTACAGGAAGGGGATTCAGAATAAGTCTAGAGACTGGCCACCTAAGCACTATGACTTTATCTATGAAACTCAAACATGCAAAACTCACATCTTAACAAGGTGAGTCTCAGTTAAGAGAATTATAATTTCTTATTGAAATTATTTATAAATCTATGGTGTGGTTTAAAGAGTGTCCAAAACAGCAACACCAAACATCTCACCTCATTCACAGCAGATCTCGTTGGAACTCCAATTCCTTCCATTAAAGTTACCTCAATGGTTAAAGCATTTTCTCTACAAAGATAGCATATTAAAAAGCTCTGTTACCATCTTAAATAGAAAGACCATCAACCATGGCCTGCCCTATAACCTACTGTCACATATTAATTTTGTTGCTTTTTTAGCTAAGCTGTGCAGAAATTGGATATAGAACATTGAATTTGGGATGGAGGCCAGGAATTTGTGACAGGTTCATAACTAGGAAGGTTAAGATGGAGTAAAGGTTCACAATGGTGAGTTCTGAAAAAGAAAATAAAAGCCTCCAAAGGGAACATGGAAAATGATAATTGAAAACTGGATAATTGGGCAGCGCCTATGGCTCAAAAGGGTAGGCGCTGGCCCATATGCTGGAGGTGGGCCAAAAAAAAAAAAAAAAGAAAGAAAAGAAAACTGGATAATTTTATTAAAATAATTTGTGCCATGAGATGATTCAGAGAATGAAATCATCAGCTTTT
>NW_003857636.1:0-1266 GCF_000181295.1 Otolemur garnettii | reverse complement strand
GGAGGGTTGGTAGGGGGATCCCACCTCCTTACTCACTTTATAGAGGAGGACTTGGCAGCCCATGGAGGGAAGGGCTATTTCCAACATTGCAGGGATGGAAGTGAGGCTGTAAAGTGAGGACCAGACATATGTTCCTCCAAAGACCACGAGCTGATATTCCAGGGACCACAGTGTGCCGCTTACACCTATGAAGATATTATTTCTGTTCCCAAGAATTCTCTATATGTGTGGCTAGGGTACACCCATGACAGGCCATGTCCATTTTGACTGTACCAGCTGTTAACTGTGTCCAGTATCATCCCTGCCTGTACTGCACACCTTTGCAGGGTGTAACACACAGCTGTATGTTTTTGGAGAAATGCAGAGAGCCCAAGGAGACCTGGGGCTGAGTGGTAGGGGCCCTGCTCCTCTGTCCTCTGCAGAGTCACAGCCCACAGCCCCTCCTCTTCCCCCACCGCTTTCCCTTGAGCTGGGCCTGTGGAACTATCTCTGCACAGGGGCTGCCTCCAACACCAGGCTCATCTGCACAGTCACGGGCGAGTGGTTGAGGGTGATTAGGAACCAGGCACCGTGCGAGATGAAAATGACACTCTAAGAGGTCAGAGAGCTTGCTCAAGGTCAGGCAGCCTGTAAGAGCAGAGCTGGGCTCTGCACAAATCCCTTCCAAGCCTCTCAGCTGGGTGCTCCCTGCTCTCCTTCAGGGCATTGGAGAGGATGAAATTTGCAAACTCCCATCCAACCAGCCTGGGATACCCAACCGGATCTCCACTGGGGACCTTTACCCTTTGAAGGTGCAAATGACTCAAACTCTCAGCAAGCCCTGCTGAAGTCCAGAGCCTGTCTCTGGCCAAATGCAGAGTCCCAGAGGCTTGTGTCTCCAGATTGCTCAGGTGTCTTGTGCTCAGTATGGTGGGGACTTCATCACAAATCTCATCTCTTTGTGTTTCCCTGGGTGAATCCATTCACACCAAGCATCAGTGGGAGATAGAGACCTCGCTGGAGATTTCTGGGGGAGACACTGAGGCACCATTCACGGCCCAGTGGGAATCACTACTCTCTAATGTACATTGGCCATCTCGCCACAGTGGAATTTCCCTACTTGCTTAATTAATCTCATTCTATCTCCATCCTCCTGGTTCCTCGCCCTTCCTTTAACATCATTCTCCACTCTGTCTCCTCCCCCTTTCCTAGGGGCAACTTCTGCCTTCCCCTAAGACTTGGCACTAGGCCACCTGGGCTGGGACAGAGTTGATGGAGGGGACCAGG
>NW_003857635.1:0-1266 GCF_000181295.1 Otolemur garnettii | reverse complement strand
TGACATCACTTTTACCACATCCTTCTAATAAGATTTCAAAGTTACATGTGACATGTGTCACAACATTAGCCCAGATAAAATCATGGAGAAATAGATTCCACCTTTGGATGGAAGGAGTTGCAGAGAAGTTGTGGCCCTTGGATATAGTTGGCTATACGGGATACTTGTTAAATCTTGATCACAAGTTCATGTAGCATAGTGGTATCAAAAATAAAGGCCTATTAGTTACTTTGCACAACATCCAGAGGATTAAATTTCCCTGGATAATAAAATGGAGGAAAAAAATGACAGGAGATTATATGTCTCTGAAACAATTTATTATTGTCTTTGCCATAGAAGGTGAATCTTTCTCATCAAATTCGGAAAGCACTCCAAAGCAGTTGCTGGAGGTTCTGATATTCTATTAAAATTAACATATTGGGCCTTAATGTTTCCAGCCCATTTAAGTGATATTATAGTAGTTCATAATAATATGCTATGATCATTCCACTTTCTTTTTTTTTTTTTTTGGCAGTTTTTGGCCAGAGCTAGGTTTGAACCTGCCACCTCTGGCATATGGGGCCAGGACCCTACTTACTGAGCCACAGACACCGCCCATTACACTTTTTGCATGGGTAACAAGAACTCATTAAATTGCAATATTATGGAAACTTTACCTAAAGGCTATCAATTCAGAAAAATTATCAGTTCTTATCTCTTCTGGTGCATTTTCTCATTCCCTAATCTAGGAATCTGATGGTCATATGTTCCTTTCTTTCCCACTTTTTCCATTCTCTCCCATTTTTCCCCATTTTTTATTTTCTCAATTCTGTGTTCTGAGTATTAATAATCTGTTAATATCTAAAATTAAGTTCACTGATTATTGCTTTATATTTATCTATTTTTATCTATTTATTAGATAGGAACTTTTGTCTCTAATAATAATTTATTTTTCACTTCCCAATGCTATTTTGCTTGTTTTCTAACAGATTGGAAAAATTTTAGAATCCCATTATAATTTCACAATTGTAAAATTATGTTCTATTTGTTACATAATAAACATATTCACATTATACTTGTCATCTCATAACTATAACAAATGTAGTCTTTGCATATGGTGCTCTGAAAGAGCTGTTTCCAGCCTAATTCCCTCCTATAGTCAGTAATTTCTAATTGCTTGATTAGTATATGCCTTTAAGCAAAAATTAAATTAAAGATCTATTTCTATTTCTAGCACTCTGGGAGGCCAAGGCAGGTGGATTGCCTGAGCTCAGGAGTGCCAGAGCA
>NW_003857634.1:0-1267 GCF_000181295.1 Otolemur garnettii | reverse complement strand
TGGGCAAGAGCGGGACCGTGTCTCTACCAAAACAGAGAAACTAGCCAGGCCTCATGACACACGTGTGTCATCCCAGTTATTTGGAAGGGTAAGGCTAAGAGAAATGCTTGAGCCCAACCCTAGAGTTTGAGGTTGCTATGAGCTACGATACCACAGCACTCCACCCAATGTGACAGACTGAGACTGTCTCCAGAAAAGAATTAGAGTTTAGTCCTACATTTAAATGAAGGACAGAAAAAAATACTTATTGATCAAATTGGTTTTTGAATAGTTCTGGAATGAGTTATACGGCTCATTTTTTAAAAATGTAAACCTATTAAAAAGCCCATTTTTATTTGAAAACCTAACTTACATTAATGAAAGTTTTTGGTTCTTGAATTACACTGTATATGCTCTTATTATTTCACACAGATAAAAAATTTTTGAAAGTGGAAGCCATCTTTCATTGACTATCCCAACATATAGGAAGAATTTAATGTTATATTCTGGAATCTAAAAATACATAGAAACAAGTCTCTATTTTCCTATATCCACAGAAAGAAAAGGCTACCTCGAATACAATTCAGAAAGGCAGTCTGAACATCCGAACAAAGCAGCACCTTCCCAGTTCGACTTTACCACATCCAGCCAATTAGCTGTGCTGATTAATCAACAGTTTCACAGTAACAAAATGTAGTATTTATTGATTTAATTTTTCTGTGCCTCAACTATCTTTTAAAAAAACCTCTAATGAGGCTCAGCGCCTGTGGCTCAAGCGGCTAAGGCGCCATTGTGGTGGGCGTCTATAGTCCCAGCTTCTGGGAGGCTGAGGCAAGAGAACAGCTTAAGCCCAGAAGTTAGAGGTTGCTGTGAGCTGTAATGCCACGGCACTCTACCCAGGGGGACAGCTTGAGGCTCTGTCTCAAAAAAAAAAAAAAGAAAAAGAAAAAGAAAAACCAAGGTGAAGGGTTTACCTGAGCCCACAAGTTTGAGTTTGCTGAGAGCTATGATGCCATGGCACTCTACCAAGGGTGACAAAGTGAGACTATCTCAAAAAACAAAACAAAAAAACCCCTAGAACTCTTGTAAGATTTAGACTTTAAGGCCAGGCCTGGACCAGCAGTTCATGTCTGTAATCCCAGCACTCTGGGAGACAAAGTGGGAGGATCGCTTGCCCTGAGGAAAAAACAGCTTGGGCAAGAGCGGGACCGTGTCTCTACCAAAACAGAGAAACTAGCCAGGCCTCATGACACACGTGTGTCATCCCAGTTATTTGGAAGGGTAAGGC
>NW_003857633.1:0-1267 GCF_000181295.1 Otolemur garnettii | reverse complement strand
CTCTTTGTAAGAGCTGTAATAATACCTTTGTAAATAAAACCTAACTTATTGTCCATCCTGTGGTCTATCGATCGTGGAGACCAAGAGCCTGGAAATCCAAAGTTAAAAATCCAGTATCAGAATGATCATAGCTAAGTGTAACCTTGAACTCCTGGGCTTAAGGGATTCTCCCATCTCAGTGTCCCAAGTAGCTGGGACTACAGGTATATACCACCAAACCCAGTCAGACTTTTTACTTTTTGTAGAAATATGATCTCCCTGTATTTCCTGGGCTAGTCTGGAACTCCTAGCCTCCAGTGATCTTGCCTCAGTCTGTCAAAGTGTAGGGATTATGGATGTGAGCCAACATGTCTGGCCCATATTTGGTTTTAAAATCATTATTTAAAACACAAAAGTAACTCAATATATTTTTAAGGTCTTTTGAAAGTAAATACATGATGTCCTGGTAAACACCAGAGACATTTTTCTGCTAGGAATTCATTTTAAAGCACTTTTAAAAATTTAACAGTATAGTCCTATTATTCTTGAAATAATAAGCCTATGTAAGAAATACCTTATTTAAAAAAGGAATAACTTGGAATTTCCTGTCCTAAGCCAATTCTTGAAGCACTGTAAATTGTACATATTTGCCAAAAAAAAAAAAAACTGTTGAAAACTATAAAAAATTATAAATTTACAGCTTCCTCTTTAGCATTAGCTCAAAGAATAGGCTATACATTTTTTAGATGCTTTCCCTCACATAAAATCAATTCAGAAAAAGTAACTGAACACAAGTTACTTCGTAGTAACTTAGAAGACAAGTAGTATTAGTTTAATATAGTTAAATACAATAGACTTGGGATTTCTTATACTTTTTGAAATTTTTCCTAGTAATGCTGAATGTGTTGTGCACTCAATCTCTAACTCTACCATGCAATTTCAGATCTTGAACAAAATGTATATAGTCCAGGAAGAGTTTCCTATGATGATTCTGCATTAGTTATAAATGTTGCAATGTGAGGTGATATGAAATTGAAGGGTGATGTGATGTGCCATCTGCTGGAAATATCTGATAATCACAAGGAACCAGAAACTTTGCTTTTTAATAAAAGTAGTTATGAGTACTGCACAAAGACTTTGGAACTAGGAGAAGAATCACATAGACACTCCTGTCAAGGAAATTAAAATCTGGTGGGGGATACAGAGGAAGACAAATAACTAGCAAGTTGTGAAATTACCAGGAAGACTTAGAGTATGTGCTAAAAATGTGTAAAATGGGAGGAAACAC
>NW_003857632.1:0-1267 GCF_000181295.1 Otolemur garnettii | reverse complement strand
GCCTTACCCTTCCAAATAACTGGGATGACACACGTGTGTCATGAGGCCTGGCTAGTTTCTCTGTTTTGGTAGAGACACGGTCCCGCTCTTGCCCAAGCTGTTTTTTCCTCAGGGCAAGCGATCCTCCCACTTTGTCTCCCAGAGTGCTGGGATTACAGACATGAACTGCTGGTCCAGGCCTGGCCTTAAAGTCTAAATCTTACAAGAGTTCTAGGGGTTTTTTTGTTTTGTTTTTTGAGATAGTCTCACTTTGTCACCCTTGGTAGAGTGCCATGGCATCATAGCTCTCAGCAAACTCAAACTTGTGGGCTCAGGTAAACCCTTCACCTTGGTTTTTCTTTTTCTTTTTCTTTTTTTTTTTTTTGAGACAGAGCCTCAAGCTGTCCCCCTGGGTAGAGTGCCGTGGCATTACAGCTCACAGCAACCTCTAACTTCTGGGCTTAAGCTGTTCTCTTGCCTCAGCCTCCCAGAAGCTGGGACTATAGACGCCCACCACAATGGCGCCTTAGCCGCTTGAGCCACAGGCGCTGAGCCTCATTAGAGGTTTTTTTAAAAGATAGTTGAGGCACAGAAAAATTAAATCAATAAATACTACATTTTGTTACTGTGAAACTGTTGATTAATCAGCACAGCTAATTGGCTGGATGTGGTAAAGTCGAACTGGGAAGGTGCTGCTTTGTTCGGATGTTCAGACTGCCTTTCTGAATTGTATTCGAGGTAGCCTTTTCTTTCTGTGGATATAGGAAAATAGAGACTTGTTTCTATGTATTTTTAGATTCCAGAATATAACATTAAATTCTTCCTATATGTTGGGATAGTCAATGAAAGATGGCTTCCACTTTCAAAAATTTTTTATCTGTGTGAAATAATAAGAGCATATACAGTGTAATTCAAGAACCAAAAACTTTCATTAATGTAAGTTAGGTTTTCAAATAAAAATGGGCTTTTTAATAGGTTTACATTTTTAAAAAATGAGCCGTATAACTCATTCCAGAACTATTCAAAAACCAATTTGATCAATAAGTATTTTTTTCTGTCCTTCATTTAAATGTAGGACTAAACTCTAATTCTTTTCTGGAGACAGTCTCAGTCTGTCACATTGGGTGGAGTGCTGTGGTATCGTAGCTCATAGCAACCTCAAACTCTAGGGTTGGGCTCAAGCATTTCTCTTAGCCTTACCCTTCCAAATAACTGGGATGACACACGTGTGTCATGAGGCCTGGCTAGTTTCTCTGTTTTGGTAGAGACACGGTCCCGCTCTTGCCCA
>NW_003857631.1:0-1267 GCF_000181295.1 Otolemur garnettii | reverse complement strand
TGTGAGCTGTGACGCCTCGGCACTCTACTGAGGGTGACAAAATGAGACTATCTCTTTAAAAAAAAAACAAAAAACAATAATGCAATGCAATCCAAACTCAATCTACCTTGTCAATCACATTAATACCATTTTCTCAACTGTTTATTCTTCATCCATTTATCTGCAATAATAGCTTTGTCTTGTACTGGGGTTCCACATGTACACTGGTTTACTTTCTAGGCTTTCTAGTCTGTTGCACTGGTCTATATTTATCATTAAAAGGTTTGCATCTTCTGATAACTTAGAGACAATCCTAATTTCCGACAGACAGAAAGTGGTTAGTAAACATTAATGGATGCTGAGAACCCATTTCCCCCAAACAAGAGCTATACCTGTGAGAAGCCTCGAGTAGAGCTGTAAGAACTGGTAATGGCATTGCGGCTGGAGCTAGGGATGCCACCTGTGTACGTGCTTGCCAAGGAGCTCACAGAAGAAGTGCGAGATCTCTTATTCAAGTGGTCCTCTAAGCTCTGGGAATTGAGGCCTCTCTTCAGAGAACCAGGCCTAATAAGAGAAGATAGATAGATGTAGATAGATAGGTTTCACGCATGGTCATGACACCTTTCTAGACAAACATGAAGAGGATAATGCTCTTAACTTCTGCTGTTGAACTAATAAAATCAGCAGGGAAAACCAAAGATTTATTTATTTATTTATTTATTGAGACAAAGTCTCACTTGGTCACCCTTGGTAGAGTGTCATGTCATTATAGCTCACAGCAACCTCAAACTATTGGGTTCAAGTGATCCTCTTGCCTCAGCCTCCCAAGTAGCTGAGACTAAAGATGCCCACCACAATGCCTGGCTATTTTTTGAGATGGGTCTCACTCTGGCTCAGGCTGGTCTCAAACCTGTGAGCTCAGGCAATCTACCCGCCTGGGTGGATGAGCACGGCACCCGGAAGAAAACCAAAGATTTAAAACTTAAAATATATACAGAGTCGAACAATTAGGTTTCATTAACTTGGCTCGGCGCCTGTGGCTCAAGCGGCTAAGGCACCAGCCACATACACCTAAGGTGCTGGGCTCGAATCCCCAGCCCAGGCCCGCCAAACAACAATGATGGCTGCAACCAAAAAATGGCCAGGCATTGTGGCCGGCGCCTGTGGTCCCAGCTACTTGGGAGGCTGAGGCAGGAGACTCGCTTGAGAGCCCAGGAGTTGGAGGTTGCTGTGAGCGTGATGCCATGGCACTCTACCCAGGGGGATAGCTTGAGGCTCCGTCTCAAAA
>NW_003857630.1:0-1267 GCF_000181295.1 Otolemur garnettii | reverse complement strand
TTTTTTTACTCATTAATTGGATTTTTTTCCCTAAATACAGAAGTAATACATACACAATTACAAAACAGAAAAACATACCTACAAGAACATAAGGCATACATAAAAAAAACACAGAAAGCCACAAACATAGTACCTGATATTCAATTTATCACCTTATAGAATCAGAACTCTGTTCTGGGAAAAACATTGGCCTAGGTCTTGGAAAATAGCTCTTCCTGTCCTGGTGTTATCCTCAGGAGCTCTATGGCCTACACAAGTCTCCTAATGCTTTTTAGGGTTCCACGTTCTCATCTGTCAAATACAGGGCTTGAAGAACTGGGATGTGAGGTCATTTCTAGACCCGAGGTTGGAGGAGCCCATGATTTCAGCCTCACGATCCTGAGTAATTGTTATGTATCTATGGCACTCATGAGCTCCATGCTTACTTTGTTAATTTTTGTTTCCTCTCCTTACTTTTTAAGCTCCACTATTTCTGTCTTCATTCTTTATTCACATGGATTTAGTTTTCATCTTTATTGGGTATAATGATGTCATTCATGCAAAAACAGTAATTCAAAAAATTAAATCCAAAGGAAATCTCTTGCCAATGTTCACATTACAATGCTGAATGTTCCCCTTAGATGAAATAAGCATTTTCTCCCTAAGGATTTTGAGGCTTATCCTAAAAGTTTAATAGTAGAATACGATGGTATTTTTCTTGGGAAGAACAATTTTGGTGGTCCAATTGTAGAAGAATCTTTTGAAGAGAATCACAGAAGGTGAAAAGAAATGTAAATAGATCATGATAATTTAAGGCATCAGGACAGTGCAATGTAAGACCGATTTTTTCTAGTGTAATACAGAAACTTATGTTTTAGGTGTACACATAATTTTTCCCCATTTGTATTACAGGGTACTCTAAGTGTAATTTTAATACTTTAGGGTTATTTTAGTAAAAAATAACCAAAAAACTCTTTGAGCTAATCCATCCACCTCCCCCCCTTTTCTTTTATTGTTTTTTCTTTCCTCTCCCCCACCCCCACCTTTTGTTAAGAAGAAAGTCCTAGTGCAGGTAGGTGACTGGCACAGGGCAAGCAAGTTACGGAAGGAAAGGAAGCATGACGTAGGCACTTTGCAGGTGTAGTTGCTGTTGTATCATAACCACTCTGTGGCCTACACCAGCTCCAGAATTTCTGGTATCTATGGAGCTTGGAAGTAACCATATAGCTTCCAAGGGGAAGCTCTATGGAGCTTGGAAGTAACCATATAGCTTCCAAGGGGAAGCTCT
>NW_003857629.1:0-1267 GCF_000181295.1 Otolemur garnettii | reverse complement strand
CCCCCTAGTAGACTCTAAGAACCTTGAGGGGAGGAACTCTACATATTCATCTCTGTGCCCTCTACGCATAGCATAGCACCTAACATATACTTGGTGTCTGTGTATTTCAGTTGATAAAATAAGTTCTTTTTTCAGGCTCTCTTACTGAAAAAATGATGTTATTCTGTGTGGCAGTTCTTTTCATAGGTTATATCCAACAGTTCTATAGAAACACAGACTTGCAATGCAGGAAAGTCAACATTTCTGTATGTTGAATTTTGACGTGGTTACTTTATTTGTGCCTTTGATTTGAACATGGTTAGGTATGGGCCAGATTAATGTTTTCATTTTTACTTCTCACACTGGGCTTAGTGCCACACCCAACTTTTAATGTACAACACAGGCAATGCAACATCATCATCGCCCCCCCAAAAAAATCACTGAATCAATTCTGAAAGGGTATATTTTATCAAAATGGTTGTGATGGAGTCATGACAAAATGCACTATCCTCTTTTCTGGGTTGCTTGATAAGGTTTTATGTCTTCTGATGGAATTGAGGGTTGAGGCTCCACATGTCTAAGTCCTTGTCCAAGGTTACCAGCTACTAACAGGTAAGAATGTGATTGGGATGGAGATACATATTAGGATAAAGAGCACTGTGTCCTGCAAGAGAAAAGAAGAACACAGCAAACACTTTCCAAGAACATAGTATTTTTGACCAGGTGAGTATCTTATTTAAGTTGTAAACTCTGTATGAACACCACTAAAAAAATGCCATAACAAATGACAGCACTCACTGAAGTTGGCATTCAGACCATAAAATATGGTCGTAAAGGGAAAAGCATAGGGTAGGGAGGCAGAAAAAATTGAAATCAAAGCCAAACTGCACACTAACCTTTGATTTAGTCTTAAATAATTGGCATTAATACCAAGATTTTGTGTGAATTGAAGGAGAGGAAGTGTTTATCACAAGGCCTGGTGCATACATTGTCCTGAACCAATAGTGGATGATTTAAACCTTTCTCTTGCCTTCTGATGCTCCACAATGTTATGCCTTAACTGCCCTGACCACAAATGTAATTTTATTATAGATTTAAATTTCTGTTTAAAAATCATGTTTTGTGGTTGCTTATATTTCTCTTTTGTTGGTGAAACTAAAGAATGGGAGTTGAAGTTCATAGCAGTTAGCAAGTAATATTTCTGAAACGTTAGTGAAATAATTGTTGCAAATCCAGACATTGGAAAGCCATGCCCTTCAAAATGATCTTACTCTTCTTAAAAAAAAAA
>NW_003857628.1:0-1268 GCF_000181295.1 Otolemur garnettii | reverse complement strand
CTTGTTCACTGCATAAGAGAATCTAAACCTTTGAAAATAGACAGATACATTGGCAATTATTGGGCTTGCATTTAATTTATGCAGTTTTCCCATTAATAGCATTATCTATTTAACACATCCATTACATATCTATGGTGTTAATTTAGACAGAAAAAAATGTAGCAACTTCAAAAGGAAATCTTCCATTAAATTAAGGATATTGACTTTAATGGATGTCCCAAATAGATACAAAAATTAACAGGATGAGAAAACAAGTTGATGAAAAGTGGTCCCATTATAATTTGTTATGCCAAATAGAATAAAAATATTAAAATGGGATTCACTAAAAAACACTGCCATCAAAATTTTTTGTACTCTAAAATACAGGATTTTAAGAACTGTCAAATCAGAATCATATGTAAAAATACAGCTTTCCACAATCCTGAACAAAATCTGTGTCTAAGTGTCTTTTGTGTTGCTATGAGGGAACACCTGGAGGTGGGGATTTTACAAAGAAAAAAGGTTTTGGCTCCGTGCTTGTGGCTCAAGTGGCTAAGGCGCCAGCTGCATACACCTAAGCTGACAGGTTCAAATACAGCCAGACCCGCCAAACAACAATGATGGCTGCAACCAAAAAATAGCTGGGAATTGTGGCGGGCGCCTGTGGTCCCAGCTACTTGGGAGGCTGAGGCAGAAGACTCGCTTGAGCCCAGGAGTTGGAGGTTGCTGTGAGCTGTGATGCCATGGTACTCTACCCAGGAGGACAGCTTGAGGCTCTGTCTCAAAAAAAAAAAAGACTTTGACAGCCTTAAAAGGATGGGATTAAGGGTGGGATGTTTTTAGTAAACATGTTTAGGGAGGCCAAGTGCAGTGGCTCATGTCTGTAATCCTAGCATGCTGGGAGGCCAAGGCGGTGGATTGCCTGAGCTCAGGAGTTGGAGACCAGCCTGAGCAAGAGTGAGACCCTAGCTCTTAAAACTAGCCGGGCGTTGTGGTGGGTGCCTGTAGTATACCACCTACTCAGGAGGCTGAGGCAAGAGAATCACTTGAGCCCAAGAGTCTGAGGTTGTGGCTCAGCACCTGTAGCTCAGTGGGTATGGTGCCAGCCACATACACCAAGGCTGGTGGGTTCAAACGTCGCTTGGGCCAGCTAAACAACAATGACAACTGCAACAAAAAAATAGCTGAGTGTTGTGGCGGGCACCTATAGTCCCAGCTACTTGGGAGGCTGAGGCAAGAGAATCACTTAAGCCCAAGAATTTGAGGTTGCTGTGAGCTGTGATGCCACA
>NW_003857627.1:0-1268 GCF_000181295.1 Otolemur garnettii | reverse complement strand
GATGATAAACAGAATTTCTTCAGGGTACTATCTTATGGCCACAAGACCACCTCCTGCCCAGTCTTTCATGACATGGGTGACTACACAGGTGACCTTTCTGGGTTTTCTGCATTAGTCTGAGCTTTTACGTTTTCCTTCTGTGAGTCTTTCCTGTGCTTCTCTGTGCCCCTGTGTGTGACAATGACAGCCCTGGAAGGGACCCCTGCTGCCAGCACCCTGTCCTAGGGTGGGGAGGAGAAGTTTATCAGAGAGAGTTGCTACTGCCTGCCTTCCATCATCATATCCTAGACATGGGACTGACCCTTTCCTTAGTTCTACCCAACACAGGAGGAAGCATTTTGTGACTTATAATGAGACTGTCTCACAGCTCATGTTAATTCACATGGGAGAACCACAGCATCATCTTAGGAGGCACAGGGCACGTGGCTGTTCTCAACCCCTCAGGCTCCAGCCAATCCTCGGAGGTAATTCCTCCGTACTTGGCTATTTAGAACACAACCTCTCTCCTTCAGCCTCCATCCTGACCCTCTGAGAAAGGGACCTGCTCAATCTAACCCACAGGAGTGCTCTCTGGGAAGCCACACCTCAGAACCAGGTATCCAACACCTAAGACCATCTGGGTTTTCCTTCTCATGGGAATTTACTGTCCATAATCGGGGTACAAATGCACACTGTCATCCAGTAGCTCCAAAAGCACAGTAATAACAGAACATAATATTCAAACAGTACCATGTCCCTCAAAGTCACTCACTTCACCCTCAAGCACCAGTCCCTCCAGGCAATGTACAAGCTGAACTTCAGCTGTTAACCCCAATCTTCCTGTTGCAGCTTTTCAAGACACCACTTCATAGCTCTGGCCCGCAAATTTTCAGACACCAACAAAAACAGCAAACAACTCTTCATGGCAAAATGAAGTCTAAAATCCACATACGAAAAGCCAGGCATAGTGGTTCACATCTGTAATCCCTGCACTCTGAGAGGTGGAGGCACACAGGTTGCTTTGGTTCAGTAGTTGCAGACCAGCCTGAACCAACAGTGAGACCCCATCTCTACTAAAAATAGAAAAACTATCTGAGTGTGGTGGAGGATGCATGCAGTCCAGCTACTCAGGAGGCTGCGGCAGGAGGATCACCTGAGCCAGGAGCTTGAGATTGCTGTGAGCTATGATGATGCTACAGCTCTCTAACCAAGGTGACAAAGTAAGACTCTGTCTCAAAAAATAAATTAATTTAAGTTAAATTAAGTTAATGCACTAAAGAAATACTTTT